>NC_041234.1:89905186-89920438 GCF_002837175.3 Physeter macrocephalus | reverse complement strand
AAAAAAGTCCTTAATTTACTGGGAACAGTGCCTCAGCTTGGTCCCAAATGTTTTCCCCGTTACCATTTCTCAAAAAACCATAGATGGTTTTACACAGTTGAAGACAAGGACGGTTTAACCCCTGACACTGCTAAGAATCAGATAGATAGGAGATGACAGTCAGGAGTTTAGACCTTCTCAATCACCAAAGCCATGTGATCAGTGGGACAGGGCCCTGCTACCTTAATTTCTCTTCCACCAAAGTCTCCACATCAGAATCTTTTCACTTAAAAAGCTTGATAAAGCAATTGCTGAAAACTTCCAGGAAGAAACACAGAATACCCCTAAATACAGCAATGTAATGTTTACAACCAACAGACTTAGGTCTCCAAAAATGTCTTTTTTGTTGTTGTTGTCGTATTATTTTCTTTGGCTCTGCAAAGGGACAGAGCCTCCTCTTACCTGAAGTTTTCCATTCACAGAACCCCAGTCCTTCCTTTTTCTTGTAAACAGACTCACCCTTTTACAGAGTTGCTGCTTTAATGACTGTAACGAAGCAGGATTGTCACCAAGGTCCATATTGACAGGAGAGTCTCTAGATGAAGTTTGTTTCCTAACTTGCTCCTTTCTTCTCCCATTCCTAGGGTACCATTCAAACACCAGCATCCCCCCAAAAGAAGAAAGTTAGTTATCCTCTGTAGCCAAGCTACATATTCCTAGAAGAAGCTAGGAATAGAGACGCCAATTAAGTAAGGGTTCAACCCCCGTGTGGCCCCCACTGCTTGGAGCACGTGTTCAGAGACTTTTGAGGCCATGGAGCAGCAGAGAGGGAGGTGAGTGATGTCTGCCGTGGCAGTGAGGTGGCAGTGGCTCATGTGCTTGCATGGATTTAATACTTAGTCATTGGTGCCTCAAAATATCTCCTGCAGGTAATAAGCAGGATAAAGATAAGGAGCAGAGTTTGCCAAAAACACAGGCAGCTCTAGGCATGCTCTTTATTGTATAAATGAGTCAAGGATTCCTAACACTTTTTGCCTAGCCCTCGGGGAAAACCCCAGCAATGGGCATCTGCTCCCTGTTTACACCTTACTGAGCCTTTGCCACCAGCTGGCTTTAGGCAAATCCGTCACCTGTCTGAATCTGCTTCTTTAGTTTTCATGGCAGGAGTCCTTCAGAGTCACTGAGGTTTTTTTTAATTGGAAAAGTGTCCAGCCCCAGTCTGTGTCTGAACTGCAGCTCTCCCCCGGACTCCACTGATAATCACGTGGCGGGCAGTGCAGGGGTTCACGCGCCCGCAGGCCGACTCGTAAGGACACTGAACCAAGCGCAAGCACCTTTCTGGTTGGTCAGTGCCAAAGACACAGCAAAGCCCCAGCCCCTGCCTCCTCCTGCTGAGAGCAGAGCCCTCATGCGAAGCAGGAAAGTGCCACCCGCATCAGAAGGGGGCCCCCACCATAGTGACAGTGCTGCTGTCCACCCGTGGCCCTGAAGGAGGCCGGGAATGACCGCTTACCTTGGCTTTCTGGAGGACGGCGCCTTTGCCCGGGACCATGACCGACAGAGGCCTGTTCTTGAGCGCAGTTGACTGGGGTGCAGTCCGGGGCAGGAGTCGGGGTGGCAGCTTTGGGCTGTGGTGACGGGAGAGAGGGAGGGCTGAGTTCAGGGTGGGGAGGGGTGACCCAGTCCCCAAGCCCAGTCCAGGAGGCCCTGCAAGCAGCTCAGAGGAACGCGGCTCCCGAACTCACTCGGGTGCTCACGTTCTCCAGGTGGGTGGTGTCTACAGTCGTGCCCAGCATCACGGGCCCAGCCTCGGCCTTCTTCAGGCTGTCCTTCACCTCCACGATGCTGAGCTCCAGGTCCACGCGCCTGCGCTCCTCCACCCGGCACTCCTCCTCGACCTCCTTCGGCTTCTCCTCCGGGCTGGCCGCTGCCCCCTTGTCTGCAGAGAGAAGCCAGTCGGCTGCAGGGAACAAACAGCCCTTCAGCCAGAAGCCCCACCAGGGGGAGGGCAGGAGTCACACATGCTCTGCCGGAACAGGACCCCAAGTGGCCCCAGACCACAGGTCTGGCTCCAACACCCAGGGCTGGGCTGGGCCTCTGGGTGATGGGTGGCCTCCCAGCCCAGGTCCTGTGTCCGCACTCCACAAAGGCCGGGGAGGCCCCAGAAGAAGAGCTCTGTCTTCACAAGAGGGCCCGAACCTGAGTCCTAAGTCCCTTCTGGTAGAGAGACTGTCAGTTGTTTGGATACCTGCTATTGTGACAGCGACCCCAAAGGGACAGAGCAGCTTTATTAATGACCCTTGAAGGATGGCTGGGCCGTTGCAGCCTGCCCCACACGGTTCCCTCCATCCTTCTGGCGCGTGCTGCTTCCCTGGGCCTAGTGGAGCAGTGGTCCTCAGCCCTGGCACCTTCTCAGCCCTGTTTTATGCATCCCTCTTCACCCTGGAGTTCTCGGGTTGGTCCTATAGCACCAGGAAATGACGACTTATGAAGAGTCAATCCTAGGGGCTTGCTGCTAGAGGAAAAGATGGTACCACATGTGTTCAATATAGACTCCTGAGCATAAGCGCCTGCTAATGAGGAGTGATGAAAGTGTTCTGAAATTGTGGTGATGGCGGCACAACTCTGAATATACTGAAAACCACCTGTAAATGGGTTCTCGTATGGTCTGTGAATTCTCTCTTGATAAAGATGTAATATCAAAAACAAACAAAAAAACCAGTGGGTCACTTTGTGCCCCCATGACCTTCCACCACCAATCATGTTATAAGCTTCCCAGAGAGCCCAAACCTGTTCGTTAGTGTGAGTCTGCAGTTTAAATATTAAATGAGCCCAGAGTTACTCTCTGAAAATGAAGTCAAATGCTGCTGAAAGGTCTTGGGAGAGACAAGGTGCTAGGAAACGGCTGAAGAATCATATGAGGATGACTTGGAAAATAATCTACAAGGATTTAGATTTCTTTAAAATGAACACAAACTTAAGGTGCTTGTAAAGAAATGACCAGATGAGGCATTAGAGATGTGGTTAATGTGGAAACCATGGCCCGGGGCTCCCGTCAGCCAGCCCAGATGGCAGGAAAAGACCTTGGCATTGCATTAGAAGATGGGCCAAAAAATATTCATTTGTTTTAAGTGAGAATCAAACATCAAACATTTCAGGTCTAAACACAATTTTTAGAGAATTTCCTCCTTTAACCAGCTTTTCCAACTACGTCCTGGTACAGGACAGCGACCCTTCAGACAGGCTGGAGGGGAGGACTTTGCAGGGAGCATCCACCTGTGCCAAAGGCTGACGGGGCTGCAGCCCAGGTGCACAGATCCGGATTCTTCCCCCAGAAAGCCCGGCCCCCTCCGCGGGCCCTCTCTGCTGGGGGGGCCCCTTACCTGTACACTTCAACAGGGTCTCCCTCAACTCCCATTTCTCCCTCCGGAGCTGAGCCAGGTGCCCCCGGATTTCTTCCTCCTCCTTCTCAAGCCTCTCCTCTGTGTACCGTTTCACCTCGGCTTCTGTCCTGTTCTTGTTCACCTCGGCTTCTGTCCTGTTCTTGCTACAGACCCAGAGAGGGGAACCCCCGGGTCAGTCAGGCTGGCCCCTGAGGGCTGTCCCACCCCACTCCACAGGCTCAGACGGAACCCAGGGCTTTGGTAGTAGATTAGAGCTGGATGCCAGGCCAGCCTAGCACGGACAGAAAAGGAAATGGGGCCCACCCTTTCTTTGCTGTGTGACGTTGGGCAAGTCCTTCACCTCTCTGAGCCTCTGTTTCCTCATCTGAAAGGGAGGGGATTGGGCTAACTTCTCCAAGCCCTTTCCAAAACCCTCAACTCTTATCTAGCACAGGCACCTGTGTTGGTTGCCTTCAACCTGTCTTTCACAGGTCGGCTGGCCCCTCAAACATTTCAGGTCTAAACACAATTTTTAGAGAATTTCCTCCTTTAACCAGCTTTTCCAACTACGTCCTGGTACAGGACAGCGACCCTTCAGACAGGCTGGAGGGGAGGACTTTGCAGGGAGCATCCACCTGTGCCAAAGGCTGACGGGGCTGCAGCCCAGGTGCACAGATCCGGATTCTTCCCCCAGGAAGCCCGGCCCCCTCCGCGGGCCCTCTCTGCTGGGGGGGCCCCTTACCTGTACACTTCAACAGGGTCTCCCTCAACTCCCATTTCTCCCTCCGGAGCTGAGCCAGGTGCCCCCGGATTTCTTCCTCCTTCTTCTCAAGCCTCTCCTCTGTGTACCGTTTCACCTCGGCTTCTGTCCTGTTCTTGCTACAGACCCAGAGAGGGGAACCCCCGGGTCAGTCAGGCTGGCCCCTGAGGGCTGTCCCACCCCACTCCACAGGCTCAGACGGAACCCAGGGCTTTGGTAGTAGATTAGAGCTGGATGCCAGGCCAGCCTAGCACGGACAGAAAAGGAAATGGGGCCCACCCTTTCTTTGCTGTGTGACGTTGGGCAAGTCCTTCACCTCTCTGAGCCTCTGTTTCCTCATCTGAAAGGGAGGGGATTGGGCTAACTTCTCCAAGCCCTTTCCAAAACCCTCAACTCTTATCTAGCACAGGCACCTGTGTTGGTTGCCTTCAACCTGTCTTTCACAGGTCGGCTGGCCCCGGCTGGGGCGACGGGCACAGTGTCAGGGCAGCTCGGTGGGAAGGAGATCTTCTGCTGTTCAGTCTGGATTTTGCCGTGATTCCCAGGGAAGGCTCCTCAGGTTCCTGACTCTCCTGCTGCATCTGCTTTGGGAGAAAGCAAACAGGACCCAGCTGGCCGAGGCACCCCAGAAGGTAAGGCCAGCTCACCTGCTGGGGGACCCCTGTACCTGCAACTCGGGGTTCTCTGGAGACTTTACGAGGGGCTCATCGGGGGTGGGGTTCAGGTCTGCAGGGAGGGCCTTGGCCGGAGGGTCCGGCTGGGGCAGCGTGGGTGAGGGGGCCCGGGCCTGTGCACCGCCAGTGCCGTGCAGGAAGGACTTGATGGGCGTGAGGTCCAGGTATACGCGGTCGGGGTCAGGCTCACTCGGAGCATCTGTCGCAGGAACAGCTTCCTCAGGGGCCTCCCCCTGCATAGGGAAGGGACAGGGGGCTTTCTCCACTGCCTTGGCTCCCTGGGCTCTGGAGGGGGCCCTGCCGCAGGTCTCCTGTCCCCTTCCTTGTGCCGGAGTTCGCAGGGCCTCCTTCCCAGGGAGCCTCCTGCTGAGCTGGAGTTAGAAGGCCTGGGTCTGCCATTCAAAAGCTGGGGGACCCAGGAGACAGTACTTCATCTTCCCGACCTCACTTCCTCATCTGGAGAGAAGAGACTAGTAGTACCTCCCTATCAGGTGGCTGGGATTAAATGAGATAACCCACAGAAGCCCTTAGCACAGAGGCCCATGCCCAGTGAAGGAAACCTGCTGTTAGGGTGATTATTCCACCTCAGCTATGAGCCTCAAAGGCTAATGGTGTCTGGACAGCTACACGTAAAAGAATGAGATAGAACATTTCCTCATACCATATACAAAAATAATCTCAAAATGGATTAAAGACCTCAGTGTAAGACCTGAAACCATAAAACTCCTAGAAGAGAACATAAGCAGAACACTCTTTGACATAAATCATAGCAATATTTTTTTTGGATCTGTCTCCTAAGGCAAAAGAAATAAAAGGAAAAATAAACAAATGAGATCTAATTAAACTTAAAAGCTCTTGCACAGCAAAGGAAACCACTGATGAAATGAAGACAGCCTATGGAATGGGAGAAAGTATTTGCATATGATATGACCGACAAGGGGTTAATATCCAAAATATACAAATAGCTCATACAACTCAATATATAAATAAATAAATAAATAAAATAAAAAAATGGGCAGAAGTCCTGAACAGACATTTTTCCAAAGAAGACCTACAGATGGCTCATAAGCGCATGAAAAAATGCTCAATATCGCTAATTATTAGAGAAATGCGAATCAAAACCACCACAAGATACCACCTCACACCTGTCAGAATGGCTGTCTTCAAAAGCCTATAAATAACAAATGTTGGCGAGGATGTGGAGAAAAGGGAACCCTTGTGCACTGTCGGTGGGAGTGTAAACTGGTGCGGCCACTATGGAAAACAGTACAGAGGTTCCTCAAAACAGTAAAATAGAACTACCATCTGATCCAGCAATTCCACTCCTTGGTATATATCCAGAAAAAGCAAAAGCACTAATTTGGAAAGCTATACACACCTCAGTGTCATAGCAGCACTATTTACAGTAGCCAAGATATGGAAGCAACCCTAGTGCCCAACAGATGAATGGATAAAGAAGATGTATGTATGTATTATATATGTGTGTGTGTGTATACACACACACAGGGAATATTACTCAACCATAAAAAAGGATGGGATTCTGCCATTTGCAGCAATATGGATGAACCTAGAGAATATTATGCTTAGTGAAATAAGTCAGAGAAAGACAAATATTGTATGATACCACTTGTATGTGGAATCTAAAAAATAATATAAACGAATATAGCAAAACAGATTCACAGATATAGAGAGCAAACTAGTGGCTACCAGTGGGGAGAGGGTAGGTGGGAAGGGCAAGATAGGGGTATGGGATTAAGAGATACAAACTGCTATGTATAAAAGAGATACAAAACTGCTATGCTGATAAGCAACAAGGATATATTGTACAGCACAGGGAATTACAGCCATTATTTTGTAATAACTTTTTTTTTTTTTTTTTTTTTTTTGTGGTACGTGGGCCTCTCACTGTCGTGGCCTCTCCCGTTGCGGAGCGCAGGCTCCGGACGCGCAGGCTCAGCGGCCATGGCTCACGGGCCCAGCCGCTCCGCGGCATGTGGGATCTTCCTGGACCGGGGCACGAACCCGTATCCCCTGCATCGGCAGGCAAACTCTCAACCACTGCGCCACCAGGGAAGCCCTGTAATAACTTTTAATGGCATATAATCTATAAAAATACTGACCGTGCTGTAAACCTGATGCTAATATGCAAATCAGCTATACTTCAATTTTTAAAAAAGGCTAATGGTGTTGCTGCTCCCTATCCCACCACCACACCCCGCACCCCTGGCACTGACCAGGGTGGTTAACCAGCTGTTTTATCTAGACAAGTCCCCAAGCCAGGCAGACGGCACTGCCCCACTATACAAAATACGACCTCGTTGTGCCTCAGTTTCTGCACTGATGGCCCTGAGGGTGACCTGGGGTCCATTCCTCTTAGGGCCCATCTAACGATCTCTGGCGTTGAGGCATTGAGGTTTGGCAGGAAGAGGATGGGCAGCCCCAGGCTGCAGCCCAGCCGGCGTCCTTACCACAGCCGTCAGCTCCGACACCTCCACATCATCATACAGCAGCTCCTGGTGATCCTGGCTGGACAGGCCATCAATGTAAGTGTTCGGCTCTGAGAACTCCCACCTCCCAGAGGTGGCTGGCCCTCCTGGGTCCTGCCCTCCCTGCTCTGTCGGCCTTCAGAACACTTGAGTCCTGGAACAGCGACATTCTCTGCTTCCACGTCAGCCTCCCAACTGGACACAGAGCTTGTCAAGGGCAGGAACTTGCCACGTTCGTCTCCAGCGCCTGGGTCTGTGCCCCTTGGCCTCTCCACCAGGGAGCCCTTCTTTCTCCGCCGGCACACAGGGGCTGCCAGTGCTGGGGTGCACCCATCACGTAGGCCTTTCTTGTTTTTAAATGGTTGCATGTGTTGGGTTCAGCTTCCTCCCTAACTTAGATGAATATTTACAGAGCTGACACCGTGTGCCAAGCACAGCCTTGTCCCTGGGGCTGGAAAGATCAGTAAACATCCAGTCTTCAGGCCCCTCTGCCTGCCCCACGCCCCGTGGGTTGACATCTCCGTGCTGCTCACCTTCCCACAGGCATTGGCTTACAAAGCGGATGCCTTCTCCATCCTAAGGGGCCAGCAGCTGCTCTGAACCTTAGCCAGGAAGAACTAGGCCCATGCAACAGGGTCAAAGTACACGGCCACCTTCGCACCCAGTCCAGTGCTGGACACTCAGTGGGGATCATGAATTTCTCAGGGCCATGAGACCATCACATCACAGTAGCAAAGTGGAAGAATGTGAGCCCAGGACCTAGGAACTCTGGCTCATTCAGGCAGGCGCCCCACTCGCCCATCACAATTCTCTGGACCAAAGAGAGGCGGGGAGCTCAGACACCGAGTCCTGGGAAGGAGAGTATCTATGTTCTCTCTGGCCCTTCCCCAGCCACAGGGGACAGGAGCATGCTTCCCTGCTGAGTAACTGCCAGCAAGAACACAGCCACATCTCCCAAAGTGACTCACTGGGACCAGGCTCCCAGGCCCAACACCGTGCCCTCTGAGGCCACAGGGGCTGGCAGAGCTGGGCCGTTACCCGGCACCCTGGCCCGAGAACCAGGAGGCTCCAAAGGTAGGGCCCTGTCTGCTGCTGCCTTCCTGTTCCTCCAGCCCACCCTGCCAGCCGCAAAACACAGAGCTGAACTGGGACTCAGGAAAAGAGCCCAGGGCTGGTACACGGGTTCCATGAGGAGGAGGAAAAGGCCCAAAGATGGACAGTAGTGGCCTTCAGGCTCCGGGGGGTAAGTATAGCAATGAGCTTTGAGTTGGAAGCCAGGATGCTTTCTGGGAAAGGTCTCTCTCTCTGTCTCTCTCTCCTGTCATCAGTTTCCTCAAGGCCGAGTACGGACAGCAGAGATGACCTGGAGGGCCTCCCAGCACCCACACGTTCCCTCTGTACCAGCGACACGGGCTTTTGTCATCCCCTTAACGGGTCTTACCAGCGCCCTCTCAGAGTCTTTGCTCCTGCCCGCGGGGTCCATCCCAGCCCGTTTAGCTCCCGCCCGGCCTTGGCGGCCCAGGTCCAGGAAGCCATCCATCTCTGTTACAGAGTAAGAACGTTTCTTTCTGTCCCCGAGTCCTTGTAGCTACTAAGACGGCACACTGTGTGGTTACGGGTACAAGGGCATCATCTCTGTTGAGCTGTAAGCTCTCAGGACTGTGTCCTCCACCTGCTTGGGCCCCTTTCCCTAACACCGTGCCTACCGTGCTCCATACACGTTGATCAAATGAACATATAACTTTAAAGACTGTTAGGAGGACAGCCATCAATTACCCTTCACTTCCGCACACTGCAGCAAGAGGGTCTGGTGAGGCATAAAGGAGCTACCTGCCGCGAAGACCAGCAGAAACCGTGGACCGTGGGCTCACTCGCTCAAGAGGTGCTAGAGCAAAACCCCAAATCCCTGCCCTGGCCGTCTGAGCTGCCTTCCTGGAGACGGGCTGTGGCCCAGCGGGGGAGCCCACCCTCTGGCCCAGGAGGCAGCTGTTGAATCTTACTGGATGTCTCGAGGGACCTTTCCGGAGGCTCCAGCGAGGCAGATTTCTTCCTGCCCAGGTTCATTAGGTTGCTCAGTTTGAGGCCAGCAGAACATTTCTTCTTGACTGTCAAGGTGAGAGAAAAAACCTTCAGCCTTGCACACAGCCTACCGATGTGCCCTCACGGAAGACGGAAAAATTAGCAGACCTGTCCCTGTCCTGTTTGCCCCCACCGTGCGCGCACGCACACACACGCACACACAGGTCTGTGCCCCAGACTCGATCCACGGGCCAGTCAGGTGTCTCTAGAGGCACGCCAACCTCTCTTACAGAACATGTCAGCACTGGAGTATCTTTACAGACTGAAATTGACTCAGAGAGATCTGAACTAGGGTTAGCAAACAAGAGATGAAAGAATATTCTACCTTCAGCAATTCATGAAACGTAACTTCAGTTTGGTCCTCTCTCCCTTTTTCCGGGATCTATCAGCTGTATATTTCTAAGCAGTTTAGAAACTGCAGGCATGCTGGAATGAGCTGTTAAAACTCGGTAGGGTTGAGCCAGACAGCCGAGCCTCACAGCCCGGGATACCACCCCTCCCAACCCTAGGCCGAGAGCCAGAGCATTTGTACCATCTTTGGTCTCTGGGACCTCAGGGTGGCCATCTATGGAGCTTCCATACTCCGAGGCTGACAGGTACTTCTCAGTTATATCTGGCTGTGGAAGAGAGAGAGACAAGTGGGTGATCTTGTCTGGGAATGGTTACCTGGGAGACCACAATTTAAGGGAAAATAATAGATGACTCTTGGGTGTAGGCTAGGGGTCACCTTGGAGTCCAAGTCACCGTGGGACACGGCCAGGCTTCCCTGGGGCTCCCTAAAAGACCTGCCTCTGCCTTCCCTTCTGAGGTTCCCCACCCCATCCCAGAGCATCATTCCCTTCTTCAGGCCACCACATATCCTTGGTCATGAGTTCTCAAGATGACTGCTCCACTTGTTGTGACAGCAGCTCCGCAGCCAGTGGGCAGGGCAGGTAGCCAGCCCCAGGGCGCATGAGGGTCAGCATCGCAACTGAAGCTGTCAGGCTGGGACCCACCCATACCAGGACGTCTTTTGAGAACTGACTGTACTACCAACACGGCAGGCTTTGGAGGAGGGCTGGCTTGTCCTCACAGGGTCAGACCACGATTCGAATCCCACCTGGAGCATTCTCTAGTGCGGCAGGGCCTCTCTGAGCCCCACCCTGCATGTGTATAAAATAGGGATAACACCCCTGTCTGCATTCTCAGGGCTGTTGGGGAACTAGAGAAAGTCTCTAGAGTAGACACTCAGAAGATTCCAATCAGGCTTCTTCTAGAACCACTGACTCCAGACCTCTGGAAAACAAGCCCAGCGGCTCCCAACCAACAAGGCCTTCGCTGAGGACCAAGGACTGCTGTACCTGGCCAGGGAATCTGTGTGCTGGGTCTTTAGGGAGAGGTCTCATTTTTCACCCCAATGTGAAGGAATCTCCAAGTTTACTCTGACTTTTGTTTTCTTGTCAGCGACCAAGGAATGAATAAGAACGAAAACGTCAGCCCCTCTTCCATCACTCTAGAAGGCTGTGGGTGTTCCTCCGTGGGGGTGGCCAGTGCCTTCCCAAAGAGCAGAGGGCCTCCTCCCTGCTCAAGGCCTCTGCCTACCCTCTGCCTTCCTCCCTGGCGGGGGTGGGGACCCCAAGATGAGCCACAGGGACCCTCTGTGTACAGCAGGGTTCCGGGCACCCACCTGGGGACATGGAATGTGACCCCGCAGTGACAGCCCTCCCCTCGGCCAGCACCCAGCCCAACTTTCTCAACTTTGACCCTAAAGCAGGGGTCCCACAGCTCCATGCAAATCAGCAGTAGGGCCCTTTGGCTGGGGTCCACACCCAGACGGTTGCCCCTGAAGATCTACTGGGGACTAAGTGGGAAGGAAGAGCCTCGAAAAATAAATGTCCCTGCCCAAGAACGGAGGCAAAGTGACTTTTGTCCCAATAAACCTTTCCCCAAGCAAGAAAGTATTGTAGGCTTCTATCATTCTCATCAGTTTCCCTGCCAAGCTGAAGCTACTGCCCTTAGCCAAGCACTGTACATTTCTTATCAACTGGGCTGAAGCGTAAGAGCAAAGCTCCCCATCTTAACACCTTGAATTTATGGAGACAAAAATGGAATTGAACTCTCTTTCATGCAGGGTAGAAGGCTTACTTTCGGACAACTCAGGCGCTGGGCATCTGGGGTGTACTGGCTTCCCTCACAAGCTCCTTCAGAAGGCAGGCCACTCACCTCCTGGATGACCTGAAGGAAGAGGAAGACCCTTCAGGCCTGCACCCACGGCCAGACCAAAGCTGGAGCCCACCTAGCCACGTGTGGCCTTGGGACCCAGCCGGGGAGGGGGCGTGTTCCTGAGGCCCTGTCTCCTGCAGGCCCCCAGGTGTTTGGTGGCGTGCCAGGGAAGCAGGGTGGGGAGGCAGGGGGCAGGGTTGGCAGCAAAGCCCAAACAGGGTGAGGGCAGCCAGCCCTCAGCTCCTTGAGCCCCCTCTCACCCCATCCTGGGCAGGGGTGGCTGTTCACTGCGGGGGTAAGAGCCCACCCCTTTGCCAGATGGCTTTCTGGCTCCTGGGGGCCGTGGGGCTCTCTGTGGAGGGTCTGCGTGCTACCTGGGACTCCAGCCTGGACGCTGCCTTGGTCCAGGCCAGGCTCCCAGACATGCCTGTCACAGTCGACCCCAGCTCCCCCGGGAAGGAGCCTTTGAACTGGCTGGCGATGCCTCACTGGAGGCCAGGAGGCAAGTGGATTTCAACTAGAGCCCAAGTCCAGGTGGCTGAGAAGGTCACAGACCTAGCCCTGCGATCCATTTCCCTAAGACGGATCACCACCACCGAACTTGAGGGATCATAGACGGTTTACCCCCGACCACAGCCACCCCTTTGAAAAGGCTGGGGAGCCAGAACTGCAGGAGCCCCTGGGAGCCCCAGAGCGGAGCAGGCCCACTCCCCCCGCAGCCTGGCGCCTCCCTCACCCTGAGCCGCTGCTCGGCTTGGTCCCTGCTCTGCAGGCCCAGCACGATCACATCGGCGTTCATCAGCGTGATCTTCAGCTTGTGCTCCTTCTTCCACACTAGCTTCTCCTTGTGCACCACACTGCTGCCCAGCAGGTTCACGTCCAGCTGAGGACTGCGGTCCTTGGAGGACTTGTAACACGGGAAGAGGGGAGAGGTGAGATGCCGCTTGGCCAGGCTCTGCAGAGGAGGGGGCCGCTGGGCAGGGCAGGACCCGCTGAGGGGTGGGCTCTGCATGACAGACCCAAAGGCCGGACACCCCTGGGCAAGTGCGGAACTGTCACCTCCAACAGTGGCAACGCGTGTTCTCGGCATCAGAGTGACCAGGAGGGGTGGGCTCTGCATGACAGACCCAAAGGCCGGACACCCCTGGGCAAGTGCGGAACTGTCAACCTCCAACAGTGGCAACGCGTGTTCTCGGCGTCAGAGTGACCAGGCAGCTGTCTCTGTCTCCCTCAAGCCTCCTCCTCCCGCCTGCCAGAGATGCCCCGGCCCTGCTTGTCCAAGCTGCTCTAATCCCACAGCAGACCACGCTGGCTCCTAAAATGTGTCCTCTGCAGGCAACTCCCACCTCTCCAGGGTGGAAGGCACTTTTCCCAGTTCTCTGCCTCTCTGCTTCTGTTCCTTGCTCGGCTTCCCCAGTAAGGGGTCCAAAGGGGATGAAGGCCAAGTTTATCATCCTATTCGTTAGGAGATGATGTGTTAGCAGAGAAAGGAAGCGACTCTCTTCCCTACCAGAGAAAATGCATTACTTCTCTGTTTCTCACTTGTAAAATGGAGGTTCTTTACGGGGCTGCTTAACAGGATTACCTGAAAAACACCTGCACACAGCAGGGCGGGTTGTAACCAGTGAAGAAGGGGTGTTTCTAATGACTCCACAGAACTTCACATTGGGACATTAAACCAAATTTTAAAGTAACAAGAAACGGGGCTGAGGTCAGAGTACTATCTTCTGATTCCCTTATGGGTCTCCTCTTATAATCAGTCATTCAGAATATTCCAACTTTTGAGAAGACACCAGTGGTTCTCATGCTGCACGTGAAAGCAGGAGCCACAACGTGGGCTGGGGGCTGGGCGGGTAGCCCTGACTGGGTAGCAGACTCAGCCCCAAAAGGACTGTAAGGAAGAAGGGGCCCGCAGACCAGGGGACAGAAAGATCCCCGGAAAAAATATCTGTGGGATGCGATCAGGCGGTCATCACAGACCCCTTTGAAAGCCTGCTGAAAGTACTAGCCCTTCCTGCTTAAGAGAAAGGACGTTCACCCACGCACACAAAGCTCTGCATGTGATTTCGGGCTGGGGAGAAGTAGAAACCCCCTGAGGTAACAGGCTCTAAGCACCTGGCATCAGGGACCACCCGCACCTCCACTCCGGGGAGAGGAGGACACTCACCAGGAGCCTGGTGTCCTTGATCACGCAGAGCTGCTTGGCCCACTGGCCCAGCCACTTCTTGCGCCACAGGAAAGCACAGATGCGGGCGTCGCCCATCAGCTCGATGCTGGCCTCGGGCGAGGGCCACTGGTAGGGGGCCGACTTGCCCTTGCTGCTTTCGTCCTCGTCGTAGGACTCGTACGAGCTGCTCACGGCCTCTCCGTCCTCTGCAAGGAAGAGCCCTCCGTCACAGCTCCAGCGGGCACGGGATGCTCCGAAACAGGCTCTGCTCCTTCGGGAGGGAGGGGAGCAGGCAGGAGCGGCCAGTGGTCCCCAGGCCACCCCGCCCCCTCCGCGCCCTTGGACCGGCCCACAGTCACCAACCACACACCCAGGCAGACTTTCCGGCCCCCAAACCCCCGAGCGAAGCGCCTCGGATGCTGCCTCCGGCCGCAGACACAGGTGACGTAAAACCAGGAGTATCCCTCTTCCTCCTCAAATCCCGTCGCCTCCGACCCCATGGAAACCTCTGACCAGACACGGCCCTCAGACGTCTGCTCTTGAGAGGTCCAGTGCCCCTGCTTGGGGCCTCCATTTCCTCCACTGAAGGATGAAGCAGTGGGGTGAGATCACTTCTAAGGGCCCAGGAGGAGAGGGTCGCCATCTGAGCCCAGAGCTGGGTGAGCCTCCAGCAGCGGCCCACCGGGCCTGCCCTGTCCCTAGTTCTGTCCTGGGAGCAGCAGGAAGCTGTGGCTCCTTGGAAGTAAAAGATGAAACAAAGCACAGCAGGAGCTGGCTCTCCGGGGAAGGCGGCCACCTCGCACTCCTAAAGGCTCCCCTCATGATCGCAGCCCTTCTGGAAAATCGGCTCATCTCCCACAGGCTCTGTTCTCTTTCCCTCCTCACAGAACACCTCCCGTCACGGACTTATTCTGTTTAAAAGAATCCCAAAACGCACCAAATTGCACCCGATCCTGTGCCCGCTCCACATGCCTTGGTTTCTGCCTCCACCACCCTGCAAGAATTTCTCTTGCCCAGGCCTCACTGCCCTATTCAAGGCCAACAAAAACTAGGTGCAGAAAAAAAATCAGTCAGTCAAATCCCGAAATGCAGGACACGGAGAAAGGAGAACCTCAGGATCCAGGTCCAACCCCTGGCTCAGCACAGGAATCCTGTCTGTTGTAACCCTGCCCCAGCCTCTGCTTGAATGCCCCCATGGATGGGGAGCTCATACCCCCCCCGATTGCTGGACAATTCCTTCCATTACTGCGCAGCTCTAACAGCAAGTCACATCTACTTCCCTGTGACTTCTACAGACACGTTCTGTCCCCTTGAGTCAGAACTAGATAGCCATCTCACAGATCTCCAAGGAACTACCCACTGTAAGGAAGTGAAAGCTGAAGGAACGCAGTGCGGATGTATTGAGGTTGATTGCTTGTAATCATATCTAATCTAACTTCATTTCATTTGTCACTTTAATATAATATGGCTAGTGTTTTTCTTCAATAAGTATTAAGGGTGATGAGGAAGGAACAGTAGATTA
>NC_041234.1:89895443-89899474 GCF_002837175.3 Physeter macrocephalus | reverse complement strand
CCGCCTCCCTCACCCTGAGCCACTGCTCGGCTTGGTCCCTGCTCTGCAGGCCCAACACGATCACGTCGGCGTTCATCGGTGTGATCTTCAGCTTGTGCTCCTTCTTCCGCACTAGCTTCTCCTTGTGCACCACGCTGCTGCCCAGCAGGTTCACGTCCAGCTGAGGACTGTGGTCCTTGGAGGACTTGTAACACGGGAAGAGGGGAGAGGTGAGATGCCGCTTGGCCAGGCTCTGCAGAGGAGGGGGCCGCTGGGCAGGGCAGGACCCGCTGAGGGGTGGGCTCTGCATGACAGACCCAAAGGCCGGACACCCCTGGGCAAGTGCGGAACTGTCAACCTCCAACAGTGGCAACGCGTGTTCTCGGCGTCAGAGTGACCAGGCAGCTGTCTCTGTCTCCCTCAAGCCTCCTCCTCCCGCTTGCCAGAGATGCCCCAGCCCTGCTTGTCCAAGCTGCTCTAATCCCACGGCAGACCACGCCGGCTCCTAAAATGTGTCCTCTGCAGGCAACTCCCACCTCTCCAGGGTGGAAGGCACTTTTCCCAGTTCTCTGCCTCTCTGCTTCTGTTCCTTGCTCGGCTTCCCCAGTAAGGGGTCCAAAGGGGATGAAGGCCAAGTTTATCATCCGATTCGTTAGGAGATGATGTGTTAGCAGAGAAAGGAAGCGACTCTCTTCCCTACCAGAGAAAATGCATTACTTCTCTGTTTCTCACTTGTAAAATGGAGGTTCTTTACGGGGCTGCTTAACAGGATTACCTGAAAAACACCTGCACACAGCAGGGCGGGTTGTAACCAGTGAAGAAGGGGTGTTTCTAATGACTCCACAGAACTTCACATTGGGACATTAAACCAAATTTTAAAGTAACAAGAAACGGGGCTGAGGTCAGAGTACTATCTTCTGATTCCCTTATGGGTCTCCTCTTATAATCAGTCATTCAGAATATTCCAACTTTTGAGAAGACACCAGTGGTTCTCATGCTGCACGTGAAAGCAGGAGCCACAACGTGGGCTGGGGGCTGGGCGGGTAGCCCTGACTGGGTAGCAGACTCAGCCCCAAAAGGACTGTAAGGAAGAAGGGGCCCGCAGACCAGGGGACAGAAAGATCCCCGGAAAAAATATCTGTGGGATACGATCGGGGGGGAGGGGTGGGGGTAGTCATCACAGGCCCCTTTGAAAGCCTGCTGAAAGTACTAGCCCTTTCTACTTAAGAGAAAGCACGTTCACCCACGCACACGAAGCTCTGCATGTGATTTCGGGCTGGGGAGAAGTAGAAACCCCCTGAGGTAACAGGCTCTAAGCACCTGGCATCAGGGACCACCCGCACCTCCACTCCAGGGAGAGGAGGACACTCACCAGGAGCCTGGTGTCCTTGATCACACAGAGCTGCTTGGCCCACTGACCCAGCCACTTCTTGCGCCACAGGAAAGCACAGATGCGGGCGTCGCCCATCAGCTCGATGCTGGCCTCGGGCGAGGGCCACTGGTAGGGGGCCGACTTGCCCTTGCTGCTTTTGTCCTCGTCGTCGGACTCGTACGAGCTGCTCATGGCCTCTCCGTCCTCTGCAAGGAAGAGCCCTCTGTCACAGCTCCATCGGGCAGGGGATGCTCCGAAACAGGCTCTGCTCCTTCGGGAGGGAGGGGAGCAGGCAGGAGCAGCCAGTGGTCCCCAGGCCACCCCGCCCCCTCCGTGCCCTTGGACCGGCCCACAGTCACCAACCACACACCCAGGCAGACTTTCCGGCCCCCAAACCCCTGAGCAAAGCACCTCGGATGCTGCCTCCGGCCACAGACACAGGTGACGTAAAACCAGGAGTCTCCCTCTTCCTCCTCAAATCCTGTCGCCTCAGACCCCATGGAAACCTCTGACTAGACACGGCCCTCATACGTCTGCTCTTGAGAGGTCCAGTGCCCCTGCTTGGGGCCTCCATTTCCTCCGCTGAAGGATGAAGCAGTGGGGTGAGATCACGTCTAAGGGCCCAGGAGGAGAGGGTCGCCATCTGAGCCCAGAGCTGGGCGAGCCTCCAGCAGCGGCCCACCGGGCCTGCCCTGTCCCTAGTTCTGTCCTGGGAGCAGCAGGAAGCTGTGGCTCCTTGGAAGTAAAAGATGAAACAAAGCACAGCAGGAGCTGGCTCTCCGGGGAAGGCGGCCACCTTGTACTCCTAAAGGCTCTCCTCATGATCGCAGACCTTCTGGAAAATCGGCTCATCTCCCACAGGCTCTGTTCTCTTTCCCTCCTCACAGAACACCTCCCGTCACGGACTTATTCTGTTTAAAAGAATCCCAAAACGCACCAAATTGCACCCGATCCTGTGCCCACTCCACATTCCTTGGTTTCTGCCTCCACCACCCTGCAAGAATTTCTCTTGCCCAGGCCTCACTGCCCTATTCAAGGCCAACAAAAACTAGGTGCAGAAAAAAAATCAGTCAGTCAAATCCCGAAATGCAGGACACGGAGAAAGGAGAACCTCAGGATCCAGGTCCAACCCCTGGCTCAGCACAGGAATCCTGTCTGTTGTAACCCTGCCCCAGCCTCTGCTTGAATGCCCCCATGGATGGGGAGCTCATACCCCCCCCGATTGCTGGACAATTCCTTCCATTACTGGGCAGCTCTAACAGAAAGTCACATCTACTTCCCTGTGACTTCTACAGACACGTTCTGTCCCCTTGAGTCAGAACTAGATAGCCATCTCACAGATCTCCAAGGAACTACCCACTGTAAGGAAGTGAAAGCTGAAGGAACGCAGTGCGGATGTATTGAGGTTGATTGCTTGTAATCATATCTAATCTAACTTCATTTCATTTGTCACTTTAATATAATATGGCTAGTGTTTTTCTTCAATAAGTATTAAGGGTGATGAGGAAGGAACAGTAGATTATACAGTAAGTTTATTTTATTAGGAAAAAGAAATTTTGGAGGTTATGGTTTGGGTCCAGAAGTATAAAGTAGTGTATAATTGAAACAGTATTTAAAGGGTTTTGCAAAAGAGAAAGGAGAAGTTATGTGATTAAATTAAAACTGTTTTAATCTAACATTTAATGATCCTTATCATTTAAAAAATTCCAACTGCTGTTTTTATCTTCTTCAAATTTGACTAGTCCGTACAAGAATTAGGAAAGGAGCCTCTTTATCTCTGAATTAGAAGGGACGCCAAGAAGAATCCAAACAAACAGGCCTTGCTAAGATGATCCCCCATTTACTACAATTACCTTATTTTCCTTAATCTATCATATTCCTCCATGACTGTCCACTCTTCATCACACCTAGCATAAGATACACAAGTCTAACCATTTGCTCATGAAGGATCCCATGTCACATAAAACTTATACCAAATAAATGTGTATGCCTTTCTTCTGTTAATCTGTTTTTATCAGTTTCATTTTCAGACCTAGCCGGGGACCCTAAGAAGGTTGAAAAAAATACTTTTTCCTTTCTTACAATACATAACACTGACCATTTTGTAGATGACCATTTTATGTCTATTGCCATTACAGAGAAATTGGCCTATCCCACACATAAATCATAAGCTACCACATACTCTTTCCTTAGCTAACTTACTGAATTCAACATTAGGTTTGTTGAGGACCATAACCAAGCAACCATGAATACATTTTAAGCACACTCTTACCATTTTAAAATGATTCCAATATTTTTCAACTTTTATGAGTACAGGATTCTATAAAATTTCTTTCATGATTTGTGATGGGTGGAAATGTGCCAGGGACTCCAAATTTACTATGATTAACATTCAAAATACCTTAAACAAAAGCATTAATAGGAGAACATATAATAACACTCGTCAATATGAGATTCCTGTGAAAGACTGTATTTCGGTAACATTCGACCTGGGGCGTAAAGTATCAAACACATAAGGAAAGAAATTTCTAAAGTACATTCAAGTATACCAGGAGCAAGTTGTTTTCCAACATAAGTAATTGTCTTAATAATAAATTATCCCTAATTAAGCACGAGATAAATAACTAGAGAACCTCTTTGGCGCAAAATGTAGTTCTGGGCTTCCCTGGTGGTGCAGTGG
>NC_041234.1:89882413-89894220 GCF_002837175.3 Physeter macrocephalus | reverse complement strand
TGGACGCGGTGCTAGCCAGACAGTAACGAGAGGAAATTTGGTGAGAGACCTGCCTTGAGAGGGGAGCCTATTGTACAGAAGGGGGAAACAGGATCAAAGCACAACTGAGGGCTGTACTGCGTACCTATCAGAAGTGTGAAGTCAGCATCTGATCTTCGTCTGTGCTTGAACTCTGGGGTCCACACCAAGGCAGTGCACGAGCTGTTGATCGAGCCCTTTGATCTCCTTACCAAACTGTGACCTGAAAAGGAAAGAAAGTTTTGTTGAATACCTTGGCCGCAGATACAGATTAATTTCCCTAAGTAAGAATTCAGCATGAAAAAAGTAAAAAACAAAAGAACAAAACAAAACAAAAACACAGCAGCCTTTTCCTAGTTCTGCAAAAGAAACCCGGGTATCCAGCCACTGCCTACCCTTAGGAGAAATAAGTCTACAGCTACAGATGGTCTGGACTTTATACTGCAAACCCACTGTGATGTAATCCACTGTGACCATTTGGCCACTTCATATGGTAATTTGCTGGCATTGAGGCTTGTGGTCAGAGATACTGATCAGCCTTTCTGCTTCCCTAACCTACTGTCCCTGAGGTTAGTGAAATAAATAAATAAACTGTCAGCCCTACATCCACAGATACAGAAATGTTCTCCCACTTATAACTGATTGATTTCCACGAGGGACGAGCGTCCTGGCCCAAGGGGCAAATGACAGTTTGGGTTTTGTTCAGCACTGTCAGTCACGTAGCTATAAACAACTTACAGAAGTGGACCGAGCCACTTCAGTAAGATGCTCTGTAGGGACCAATCTCTACACATATTCCAAAAAGATCCATTTTATAGGAGCACACACTTAGTGTGCATGGCGAGAACCTCGATTTATTCAAAGTGGCTAAGGTCTTCAACCATATCCTCATCAAGGTAATTGTGGCCCTAACCCTGACCAATTCCAAACGGACAAAATTCACCACAGCGCCTCCTGCTTCAGAACTGGAGGGTCAATGGCTATTTGTAAGTGTCTAAATGAATTAACCGCGTAACATTAGTAAGAGGCACACAGAATATGATCCTCAGAGCATCATCCCCCAGATCTCCACAGGGTCCCCCCCACCCCACCCCATCTCTTCCTTCAGGTCTTTATGTCCCCTTCTCAGTGAGGCCTTCTCCATACAACCTACCTGCAGGTGCAGATCCCTCCCCCGGACCTATTCCCCTTCCCTGCCTTCCTGTGCTGCACAGCACACGTCATTATAATACACGTGGGTCTTATTGAGCTTACCTTTCAGTCTCCCCCACTAGAATGTGAGCCCCATGTGAGCAAGGACTTTAGGTCTCTTTCGTGTCTGTATTTCCAGCACGAAGAACAGTAGTATCTGGCACATAGTAGGTGCTCGGCAAATGATGAAGGTCACGTGCCATTCCCAGAGCTGACCCTGTTACCTGTACAGTGTGCGTCTTTCAGAATCTCCTCCCCGTATTTACATTCTCACACCAGAGATCATTAAAAATAGATACCCTACGCTTTAATGAAGGGGTTGAATAAATTCTATAGTACTTAAAACAAAAACCACCTGTTTCCAGTCCTAACTGGAGACACAACCAATTACAGCTCTGTAAATGCAACCAGAATCAACTCTTTTAGGTTGGTGTTTTCACCCATATGACTCAATAACACTCAAAACACGATTACTTTATCAGTTTCGGCTGGCATAGTTTTTCTTGTCATTCTCGTATACGCTTTTCATAGATAATTTTAAGCAAGTCGGATGGAACATAACAATTCCACTTCCCACTATAGGGGAGGAAAAAACTTCTACACTTCTAAGTTCTACACTTGGCCTAAGAAAGTTAAATTAGATTAAGAGGAGGAAAAAAAAAACAATTTTAACTACTTACATAGGAATGGGAATTTCACAAAAGTTATCTCCGGAAGTGTAGCTCTAAATGGAAATTTTCTTTATAAATGTAAATGTCCTTTAGAAGAGGTAAAGAGTTTCTCCTGCCTCTGCTGGGATTTGGTTGCTTAGCTCAAAAGAATCCACATGCCAAAATGGCATATTTTGGGGTGACATATTCTGAACCCCTTCACCACCCACCAGTTTCAAAAATAACCACTTTCTAATTGTTTTTGCTTTTTTGCTACAGTATTTCACACATATTGACTTCACCCATAAATCTTAAGTTATACACTCCATATGATCTAATGTATCATACACTGTAACAGATAAGGTCTTAAAAATGCCCCAAATACACCATCACTGCATTGAACAAAGGTTACAGTTATTCCCTAATGCCCCATGAAAACATCCATGTCCCATTTAACTGTATTATACCCACCTTCGTAGGTATGAAATGCTATCTCCTTGTGATTTTAATTTCTATTTCCATAATGACTAATGATGTTGAGCATCTTTTCTTGTACTTATTGTCCATTTTCATAGAGAGAGTGATGAGGTCAGGCATATTGGCATATTGAATATTTTAAGCTGGAGGAATTTGAGAAATGGCATTTGCAAGGACTTTTTGATCTTCCTCTGAAGCAGGTCATAAACCCTCATGTAAGCAGTGTCCTCCCTTTACCTGGCGGAAAGGAGCATTCTTATCTCTGAATTAGAAGGGACACAGAGGAATGTGAATGAACAGGACTTGCTAAATTTCCCCAATTTTACTACACTTAACTCATACTCTGTCCTATCAGACCTTCCATCATTTTTCACTCTTTATCAAACCTAAGCATAAAAACACTCAGGTTTATCCATTTCTTCAGGTCTTCATTTTCTTATGCAGGCTCCTGAGTCACATACATTTACATTAAACAAATTTGTATGCTTTTTGTTTTGTTAATCTGTTTCTTGTTACTGGAATCCCAGTAGAGAAGTTAGAGGGTAGGGAAAAATATTTTTTTCATTTCCTACAAGAGTAATGGATTGGCAGCCTGAGAGCCACGTGTGTGTGAATCCATCCTGTGGCACCCTGGTTCACCCTGGCAAAACCACTTAGTTTCTGTGGACCTTGGTTTTCTGGCACAATGAGTACTTATTGAATTTGTGCCTGTCAAGGGAACAGGGACAGAAAAAAGGCTTTGAGTTGCTTCTTTTCATGGGGGGACTTGCCGTTATTCCCCAAGGTGAAGAACATGGAAAATAATGAGGAATCAATACATAGAGGGGCAGCTGAGACTCATAGGTGAAGGCTTTGTTAGGTAATTCTATCTGTGGAGGAGGTGGAACCTCTCTTTACTTTCTACCCTCAACAAGGCGGGCAAGTTGCGGCAGAGCAGGAACACTTTCACCCAACATGTTCCCCACCAGATGAAGGCAGCTGGGCTTTGTGAGATTTCCTGTGTTGACCTGAAATGCAAAAAGGCAGCTGCCTGGCCAGAACTGAGCACCTCAGGGCCCTTGTTGTCCTCCTTCCTCTTATTGAAAATCGAGGGCAGTCATCATTTAGACCCTTAAACTATAACTTGCATAATAAATAATACTGTGTAATCTGCCTTCACCAATCAAGCTCATCTTAATTGTTCTTGCAAATTGCATACCCTGCAAGCTTCACGCAGCTTAGACAGTATATCACAAGACTCCTTTAACCATCCCCTACAGACAACACCTCTGACTATGGGTTGCTTAGATTTTCAGGAACTTGGAGCGAGTCTTAAGCAGTTAAAACTGGTCAAGACCACCGACCATTCACCTGGGCCTACGCAAGTGTCTGATGGATGACTTTTTGGTGTCAGAGGGCCAAAAACTCCACCCTCAGATCATGCTAACACCACCATTTTCTGAACAGGCGTCCCACAAAGCAGCATGTAGTTCAGTTGTGCCTGTGCAGAATGATTACTTCACCTTCTTCTTACCTCCAATCAGCTTTCCCCACTCTTCAGACCACCCTGCTTCTTTATCCTCTAAATATCCTGAGTCCCTGGCCTTCAGGGAGGCAGTTTTGAAATTTGTTCTCCAGTCCCCGCACTTGGCTGCTTCACGAATAAGCTCTTTCTCTGCTGCAAACCTTGGCATCTTAGTGTTTGATTTGCTTCATGTTGGACAAACAAACCTGATTCGGTAATATTGCCCTGGAAACTTCTACCACCTCTGCCCCAAAAGTAGAGAATATGTGAGAAAAGGGGCGGTGATTCAGAGCCTGAGACAAGGATGGGAGTAGCTGGACAGCCTATGCAGGTCCTCAGTGGGGGAGCAGAATGGAGGCAGAAAATTCTGTGGCGTTAGGGGCAGTCAGCAGGCCAGTTGTGCTGCCGTGTGGTTGATGCAGAGCCCATGGATTTTTAAAAGAAGTGTTTCTTTTAAGGGTGGTTACACTGGGGAGTGGATCTGGACAGGGGTGACTTCAGTCTTCTGTAATAGTGAAGATGGGTTGTTTTTTTCCTTAAGAAATAATGAAGTAAGGATTATATTTGTCAATGGAAATAGAGAGTCAAAAATATCCTTACAGTTAGTTGATACAGTTGACCCTTGAACAACATGGGTTTGAACTGCGTGGGTCCACTTATACATGGATATTTTTCAGTAGTAAATACTACAATCTACAGGATGCAAAGTTGGTTGAATCCATGGATACAAAACCATAGATACAGAGGAACCACATATACAGACGGCTGACTGTAAGTAATAGACGGATTTTCAACTGCAGGGAGGGTCGGCAGCCTTAACCCCCACATTGTTCAAGGGTCTAGGCAGCTCCTTAGACTATTGTTTTTAAGTGATCTTTATTTACATCTCTCTCTCTCTCTCTCTCTCTCTCTCTCTCTCTCTCTCTCTCTGTGTGTGTGTGTGTGTCCTCAGGGAACAACCTGCTGTGATGATACATGCCCCAAATTAACACTTCTCATCTCTGCATGGTGGCTTCAGTGGTTAACTTCCTTTTCTCCTCTATACTACACTATCTCCATTATGCAAACCTTACTTTTCATGAAGAGCATTTTCTTTTTTTCAAAACGAAGCAAAATATAAATAAAGGTACCAGTCAGGCAGAAAAAACCTGCAAGTCATTGTGACCCATACATCCCCCACCCACCTAGGTGGTGTGATCACCACCTACACCAGCCCTGGGAAGGCTGTGGAAGAGGCGCTGGCTCCCTAGCAGGTTCCTGGCAAAGAGCGGGAGGTGATAAGGCACAGGGAGTGCCTGCTCTTGGGAACTTGCTTCTCACCTGGGATGGGAGCAACTAAGGCTAGCATAACCTCAGGCGTATGTGTGATACCAACTTAACATCTTTTGAAAGTGTACTTGTTTAAACTTCTTTTAGCTCTAAATAGTTTTGTGAATGGTGAATGGTAAAGTTTTCCACTTTATTGTTCCATGACAGACATCATTTGCAGATATCATTTGCCCAATGCAAGGAAGGAAAAATAATTATCTTTCTACCCTTCCCAAGTTCTTATCTGGGGCCACTATAACAAAAGAGAGATTAACAAGAGAAAAACAAGTTTATTAACATGTTTATCACTTGTGACACATGGAAGTCCCCAGAGTTGAATAAAAGGTTCGGTTAGAACTTGAGTTTACATAGTATTTTAGCAAAAGAACAATACATGTTTAGAGAAGTGAAAATGGAAAAGAACCTTGAAATTTCTAGAGCGCCAATTGTGACAAGGGAAATATATGGGAAACTAATATAGATAAGGGCTAGTTGGTAAAGTTTGTTATGTAGATTCCTCTGGTGCTGTTTCCAAATTGAGAAGGTCTAATGTTTTTTCCAGGGATTAACTTTTCTCCTTCCTGGTTGAAAAGGGAGGAGGGACACCTTTGAAAATTTATGTCCTGCTTTTAGGCAAATAAGGGGAGGGCAGGAAGTTCTTCTTGTATCTACTTCTTTGTATTTGCCCTTCACCTTAAAATAATCCTTATGCCAAAGTGGCACATTTTTAGGTGGCATATTCTGCCACCCTCTGTTACATTCTGTTTATATTTGGTTATTTATATGAAATTTCACATGCATTTTGAACCCTAGACAAATCTGAAAAAGAAATGTAGGCTAGATCATTACAGTCATACAAATTAAATAAGTGTAAAATCTGCTATATGCATATATATTTGTTTGCTGCATGTATATTCAGATACCCATGTCCTGTTGGTCATTTATACACGGTTTTTAAAAAAACAGGTTAAATAACCAGGCTCTGTTTACTACTGGGCACTGGAATTTGGAGGAGGCTCTTTCAATCATTTCAATCAGTCCCTGTGCTGGGATTTTTTTAAGACAAACTAGGAATTTCAATTAGAACTGATGGTTGCCTAACAGTATAGGGCATAGGGATGAATTTTTAACCTAAAGTTATAGCTCCATTTCCATGTGTGTGTTAATAGTATGAAAAAGCAAACCCCAAACTTTTAGGATCTTTCTGCAAGTGATGAGAAAAATAGTGGTCAGTGTTTTTATCTGTTTATAGATCTATGAAATAAGAGGATAATGAAACAATGAAGTTTTTTAAAGAAATAAAAATTTAAGTTAAGAACAATCTAAGAAAAAGCTTCTTTTTCAAAAGGAATAAACTACTGAGGAATAAACGCAACCAAAGAAGTAAACGACATACACTGAAAACAAGAAAACATTGATGAAAAACTTTAAAGAATACACAAATGTATGGAAACATATCCTGTATTCAAGGATTGGAGGACTTAATATTGTTAAGATGTCAATAGTACCCAAAGCTATCTACACATTTAATGCAATCCCTATCAAAATCCCAACAGCATTTTTTACAGAAAAATTCTAAAATTCATAAGTAATTTCAAGGGACCTCCAAATAAACACTCTTGAAAATGAACAAAGTTGGAGGTCTCACACTTCCTGACTTCAAAACTTAAAACAAAAAGGTGTTACACTAATCAAAGCAGTGTAGTACTGGCATGAAGACAGACACGTAGACCAATGGAGAAGGCTAGAGGGCCCAGAAAACACCATCTTGTATATGACCAAATGATTTTTGAAAGGGTGCCGATACTTCTCAATGGCAAAACAGTCCCTTCAACAAATACTACGGGGTCAATTGTATAACCACATACAAAAGAAAGATACCATATACTAAAATTAACTCAAAATATATAAAAGAACTAAATGTAAGAAGCAAAACTATAAAACTCATAGAAGAGAACAGGTGAAACTTTCTTGACAGTAGTTTTGGAATTTCTTGGATATGACATGAGAAGCACAGGCAGCTGTGGACAGGGAATGTTGCCTGCCATTCCACTAAACAAAGAATGTTGCCCACCATTCCAGTTCTACAGGGATCAAGCCATCAGCCACTGCAACCACCCCTTGAAGGTGCACCCTGAGGGAAATTCAGGATGGAGAAAAACAGGAAGCATTCTGCACTTTGGAAACTGGCCCTAGATAATGAAGATAAGGAATAATTTCAGTGAGCTGAGATTCTTGAATCTTCCCATACATAGAAAAGCACTAAAATCATTAACTTCAGATGTCTGTTTTTTTGTGATTAACAGTAATCGTTTAAATGTTTTTTTTCCAGCAAAAAAAAAGTCCTTTATGTCCTGGCTCCTCCCTTACTTCTTTTTTATTTTATTTTACTTTATTTTTTTTTTTTTTAACATCTTTATTGGAGTATAACTGTTTTACAATAGTGTGTTAGTTTCTCCTTTACAACAAAGTGAATCAGTTATACATCTCCCTTACTTCTTTAGCAGTTCCTCAAAGCTCTCTGAGTCTGTCTCCCAGGCTATAGTCCTCACTAAGATCACACAATAAAACTTAGGCACAACCTAAAAGTTGGGAGTTTTTTCTTTAGTCAACACAACAAGAGCAAAAATAGACAAATGAGACTACATCAAACTAAAACCTGCTGTGAATCAAAGGACACAATCAACAGAGTGAAGAGATAATCTACAGAATAGAAGAAAATACTTGGAAATCACAGATCTGATAAGGTGTTATTATCTAAAATATACAAAGAACTCCTACAAACTTAAAAACAAAAACCTGATTAATGAATGAGCAGGACTTTTAAATAGACATTTCTGTAAAGATAAATACAGATGGCCAACCTGAAAATGCAAAGGTGCTTAACATCAATGATCTCTACAGAAATGCAAATCGAAAGCAAAAAGAGATGTCACCTCCAACACATTAACATCGCTACTGTCAAAGCAAAACAAAATACGGACATAGATGAGAATGTACAGAAATTCAAACCCTTGTGCACTGCTGCTAGGATCAGAAAACGGAATAACCACTATGGAAACCAGTATATCAGATCCTATAAAAATTGAATATAGAACTTCCATATGACCAAGTAATGCAGATTCTAAATGCATATCCAAAATACTTGAAAGCAGTGTCTTCAGGAGATATCTGCGAACTCATGTTTCTAGCAGCACTATTCACAATAGCGAAGCGGTGGAAACAACCCAAATGTTGGTCTTCAGGCGGATGGATGGATAAAATATGAGATGTATAGAAAATGCAATATGATTCATCCCTTCAAATGAAGAAAGTCCTGAGACATGGAAAAATATGGATAAAACTTGAGAACAAAATGCAAGTGAAATAAGCCACGCAAAAACACAAAAATACTGTCCTCCATGAAATGATTCTTAAACTGCATGACTTTGATTCTCCCAAGGAAAAAGAATCAAATGGTCAAAGGCAAAATTCTAACTAAAGGTTTTTGACATTTGCTAGTCACAGGTTGTCATTAACATGCAAATAACTGCATAGCTGTGTACAAGTATGGTATAATTTTAGAGAATATGACTCTTGACTCTAGCTTTCCATTGTGAGCTCACCATCTTATGTTGCTCTTTCAGTATAGTGTCTCAATGCAGTTAGCCCTCAGTATCCATGGGGGATTGGTTCCAGGAACCCTGTGGATACCAAAATCGGCAGATACTCATATCCTTTACAATTAGCCTTCTGTATCCGCGAGTTCCATATCTGTGGATGTGGAACCCACGGATATGGACAGCTGACTGCAATTCTTGTCAGTTACTTAAAGTGTCATGATGAGGTTCCCTATGGAACAGCTACCTGTCATGAGGATGAATCCTCAAACACTTCTGCTATATTTTCAGTCCACCAAAGAATGCCTTACAGCTGGAAGGAGCTGGTGTTCCTTCTCTTCAGAGCTAAAGCGATTTGAGTCTCTCAAACAGTTTGTTCAGACTTTATATATGAAAAAAACTTTAATTTTAAGCAAAATTTAAAATGTCACCCAATCCAGTCACGCCGAAGTTCCCCTTAAGTTTTCCCTATCTAGGAAATTCCTACAAGTTTCCTTTCACTTAGGAAATGTACCAGTATCCCCTTAAGACTCCAAGTTGGTCTTCAGGTGGATGGATAAAGAAAATATGACATGTACAGAAAACTGAATATTATTCACCCCTTAAAAGGAAGTAAGTCCTGTGACATGGAAAACTATGGATAAAACTTGAGGACAAAATGCAAGTGAAATAAGCCACTCAGAAACACAAAAATACTTGGGTTAAGTACTTAACACAAGTAAAAATATGCAGTGGTTAAGAATCCAACTGCCAGCGCAGAGGACACAGGTTCAATCCCTGGTCGGGAAGATCCCACATGCCGCGGAGCAACTAAGCCCGTGCGCCACAGCTACTGAGGCTGGGCTCTAGAGCCCACGAACCACAACTACTGAGCCTGTGTGCTGCAACTACTTGAGGTCGCATGCCTGGAGCCCGTGCTCCGCAATAACAGAAACCACCACGATGAGAAGCCCACGCACCGCAACGAAGAGCAGCCCCCCGCTTTCCACGGCTAGAGAAAGCCAGTGCCCCAACGCAGCCAAAAAAAATAAATAAATAATAAAATGCACTTCACACATGAATAAAATATCTCCTTTAAAAAAATTTTTATTATCTTTTCAAAGAACCAGCTGTCAATTTTCTCATTCATTTTTCCTCTATTCTATACTTCATGTAAGCTACGTTAATTTTTGCTTTTTTAGTTTTTTTTTATACCACACAGGAGATTTTTTTTTTTTTGGTATAAGTGACAAACAACATTATTTTCAGGTGTAAAACATAAAAATTTGACATTTCTATATTTTGTGAAAATGATGACCACAATAAGTCTAGTTAACACCAATCACCACGCAGTTACAAATTTTTGTGTGTGATGAGAATTTTTAAGATCTACTCTCTTAACAACGGTTAAATATGCAATGCAGGATTGGTAGCTATAGTCACCAAGCTATACCTTACATCCCCATGACTTATATACCTTATAACTGGAAGTCTGTACCTCTGGACCCCCTTTGCGAATTTTGCCCATCGCCCACTCCATGACTCTGACAACCACCAATCCGTTCTCTGCATCTGTGGCCTTATTTTTTCTTGTTATCATTTTTTTGTTTGTAAGATTCCACATGTAAGTGAGATCGTACACTATTTAACTTTCTCTGTCTTATTCCACTCAGCATAATGCCCTTGAGGTCCATCCATGTTACCACAAATGCAAGAGTTCATTCTATTTTTATGGGTGAATAATGTTCCACTGTAAATATATACACATTTCCTTTATCCATTCATCTGTTGGTGGACACTTACGTTTTAAGTTGCGTTAACATTAATAACTGTCTTACTTCTGCCAGCTTTCGGTTTACTTTGTGGATCTCTTCCTCTTCGTTAGTAAACGGTTAACTAGTTGATTTAAGTTTCTTCTTTTTTAATAAACATGTTTACACATTTGGAATTCTGTAAAAATACTACAAAATATACCCTACGATTCACTTGCTTAAAGTGAGAAATTACATGGTTTTTACTAGAATCACAAACTTAAACGCTCCTCTTCTAAGTCAATTATAGAACATTTTAATCACACCAAACAAAAAAGAAGCCCAATATGATTATCAGTCATTCCTATACCCCACCAACAAAAAAGGAGGCGGCAGGCCCCAACATAGGCTCATAAGGATAAAACACAATTCTCTTCATGAAGTAAGTAGTAAACTCCACCAGAAAAAAAGGCTCCTACTCTAAGTTCCATCTGTAACCAGTGTGACATTGATGCAATATACCTGAATACGTTACAAGCAGACATAAACAACGAAAAATAAAAACACAGAAAATATATTTCATTCAGATACAAGGGCACAAGCAGTACTGTCATTATCCAGAGAAAGGCCGACCTCACTGACTTTCCGGGCACGAGGGCACGTGCTCTGGGACCTGGCCCGCTTGAGATCTACCCTGCTCCTCTCCTCTGGGTGGACGCTGACGCCGGAAAACGTACCCTGGTCACGCTCACCCGCACCCTGGTAACGACGACTCAGTGGCCCGCGCCTCACAGCCAGGTCCGCGGGAGACAGAAGCCGAGAGGAAGGCACAAGGCGGAAGCCTAGCGTCCAAAGAGGAGGGGCACGTGAGATACCCTATGCTCCTTGCCTCCAGGCACAGACAAGGGCACCCTACCCTGGGCAGCTGTCCAAAAACAAACGGAGGGGACCTAGCGGGACACGACGTTGGCTCCGCACACACGTGCCAACGCCACGGCACGCCTAGAGTGCCGTGAGAGCAGCCGAAAACGCAGAAGACCACCTATCACGGCGTGAGCCTGGTGGCGTCAGGGAGCAGGCGACACGCACACAGCCCTCTGCGGCCCGTTGCCTTCACCTGCGTTCAACCCCGGGAGCGTACATACGCACGCAGAAATGACGTGTGCTTCCCTCCGCAGACGGGGACAACTTGGGAGCGGCCATCGAGCAACGGTGAGGGCTTTGGCGTTGACTGGGAGAAAGTTCTATCCACAGCGGCACCCCCGAGGCGGTTACAGGGAAGAAGTACAAGAGAAGGGACCTTTCTGTACACGCTCTATAAGCGTACGTA
>NC_041234.1:89881298-89881913 GCF_002837175.3 Physeter macrocephalus | reverse complement strand
CGAAAGCAAAGGGGCGCGGGGCGGGTTTCAGCACCCTTCCGGGGGGGTAATGTGTAGGGAGGGACGGAGGGGTCCAACCTGGAGACTTGCTCCCAGTCGCAAGCCCTCCCCGACACCGCACCCCGGCCCTCCCCCCGCCCCGGGGCCTGACCCCCACACCAGCCCACCACCCACCCCGGCCCGGGCAGGTAAGAGCTGGGCAAAGGGCAGGAACGAGCCACCGCACAGCTTGTTCCAGAAGCGGCCTATCGGGTCAGCCGGGGACTCGAAGGCACCGCCGTGTGCCCAGGAGTATGCACCTCGTTCCTGGCCTTGGCAGACAAGCTGGATGAGTGGTGGTCACGGGGGAGAGGGAGAGGGCAAGGGCGGGGAGGCGTTTCCCTCAATCCAACATAGGTCAGCTTCAGGCAGCTTCTTCAGACCTCTTCCCCTTGATTCCTTGGCTGGGCTGCAGGGGCAAGCCCAAGGCCGAGACCTGGAGGGCCAGGCCGGAATGCAAGCCGGGGCCTTTCCTTCTCGTCGCTGAACTGAGTGAGGCTCAGGGCCTCGTGGGGAGAAAGCTGAAGCCTGCTGCAAATGCATGGCCCGCGGGTCCCCTGGGCCGGGCTCTGCTCA
>NC_041234.1:89814126-89880311 GCF_002837175.3 Physeter macrocephalus | reverse complement strand
CCTTTCCCCTCCCCCCCCCCCCCCAGGCCCCCTCCCTCTGCCCCCTGCCGGGGGGAAAGCGGAATGCCCGCCCCCGCCCAACCTGGCAAAAGCAAGATGGCTCATCACCCTGGCCACTTCAGAGGGGCGCGCCTCAAAGTCTGGCCCTCCATCCTGCGGGGCCTCGACTGTTTGGCGTCTCAGCGCAGTGCGCTTGGCATCTGGGAATGAGTTCCTCTTGATGGTAGTATTCCACCAGAAATGCCATCCTGCCCTTCCTCATCACCCCTCCCTCATCTCCTAGACCTGTCCTTGTGCCCTTTGTGAGGGGGAAAATACTCCAACCCCTTTCCAACCTGCCTCCAACATGGCGGCTCATGGTTTTTGCCAAATTTGGGTAAGCACTTCCACATTTGGATGAGCAGAGCCTCATCCCTCTATGGTCCTCTTAGCCTGCCTCCTGGCCAGAAAAGTAAGGGATCCTCATCCAGCTAGCAGTGGATCTTAACCTATTCCCTATCCGTTCCTTTGTCTTTAGCACTGGAGTAGGGCAAGAGACCTCAGCAGATGCACCACACGTGGTCCTAGCCCCTGCTTACTAGTGCTAGCTGAGGTACAGTCTAGAGTCACAGAGAGGCCAGCCTGATGGTTTTACACACAGGTCAGTCCAGAGGAGGTAGATTCCATATCAGAGACACCAAAGGAATCAGTGTTGGTGGAGGGTCACTCTGTTTACCACTGTTTAACACAATGCCAGAAATTAAATATAAATTGCTCTAAAACAGTGTAAAACACTCTATCTTTAGGTAATGCCAAGTCTAGCATTTTCTTTTTAAAAACATTTTATGGCTTCCCCCACCCAATCACTAATGTAGGGTCTCTGTGTCATAAAAGAACAAATAATATCAGTGGTGGAAGAAGTCTTCCCAGAAGAAAATCATCAGTATTTGGTAACCTTTTGTTTCAATAGAGAAGATGTGTATCCCTGTTCCTAGGCAATGCAAAGGAAGGGTAATGCAAATATATTACGGTTGTTTTGTTTTGACTCTTTTAATAATGTCTGGGTCTTAATCTCCAGAGTTTCTTAAGCCCATCTTGTTTTGTATTGGGAAGGATGTCTCTACCCTTTCATTATACATTTACTGAGATATTCATCCTCTTCTGGAATCACCAGATCAAAGTCTGTTATCAATGCTTCTTGTCCATAATAATCAACTGAGTCCCTAATTCCTTGTTTCCAATTGATTTCAAGTTTCTCCTTTTGGAAAGACACCTGGGATCTCAAGCAGACAGGCCTCTTTATATGTCCGGGTGTTAACTTTGGTCAAGAGGGCTCAGTTATATCACCTTGCTCACAGCCTTGGGTAGGGAGTTTGTGTGGGTCAGGACCTAGTCACTGGCTTAATAAACAGGAGGGTCTCAGCATCCTTTCCACTTAACATTAACTTGCAAAATGTTTAGAAATATTAGAAGTGTGTAAAAAAAGGGAAATCAGGGGTTTCGGTATCCCTGTAACGAGGTGTTTAAAAAAATTAGTGACACTTGGCTCTGCAACAGTGCGCGTAAGAGGGAAAACATTTCAGAGACGTTGATTTTTAACTTCTTTTTCCCCGACTTTACCCACCCAGTGCTCAAAAATCGAACACTCGGAGGGGTACGTTTCACAAAGTTCTAACCTATCGAAGGGTTGATTAGAATATGGAAAATATACCATTCACTGAAACCGAGAAAATTAACAAAAGTCCTGACAATCAAGTGCTTTACGAATGTTTTTTATAAGCCAATTCCATAAATAAATATCCAGTTAGAAACAAAGTTGACAGGATTTTAAATTATCAACGATGAAAGATCATATGCTTAGGGTAATGTTAACACACACATGAAAACCTACAGGAGGAAAACTTTAAAATTCTCGTAGGACAGACAAGTAGACTTAAACAAGAATAAAGATGTACTACATTCTCGGATAAACAGACTTAGACTCAAGAACATAACAATTCTTCATCAGTTAATCAAGCAATCCATTCTAATCCCAAAGAAAATCCAAAAGGCTTTTGAACACTTTGTTATTTTCCACTGTTAATAAGGGAAAACAGGCAGAGATATCCAAGAGCGTTCTGACAATGAACAGCCATGTTGTGAGAGAACTAGTCATACCACATGTGAAAATATATAGTAGAACACAAAGTTCAAGAACAGACCTGAAGACATACAAGAATTTAGTATACACTGAGGCAGCCTCCCAAATCAATGAGAGTACAGACAGCCTTGGGACAAAGTGATACCCATCTAGGATAGGCTCATAGTCCCACACCTCTCACAATAAACCACGATGAACTGTATAGGGATCCAAGAATTAAAGGTACAATGCACAGAACCATACAACTACTAGAAGAAATAATGGGAAAGATTCCTTTATAGCTCGGGAGCAGGAAAAGCCTTTTGTACGTCTGACCCAAAAGTCCATTAAAAAAAAAAAAAGGATAAATGTGAACACCTAAAATTTACCATGCTAACGAAAAAAGCATAATCGAAGTGAGAAAAACATTGATAAACGGGGAAAAAAAATATTTAATTCACATCAGTAGTCTTCCTGACAGAGAGCAAGCTTCTAGATATTGTTTAAGAGTAACAACCAAGAGAAAAAGACATTACTAGTTCACAGAAAAAGAGCCACAAAAGGCTCTTAAATGTACAAAAAGATTCCCCAGCCACACATATAAAGGAAATACAAACAAAAACTACACTACTGTATAATTTCATACAAAGTATGAGTTCCCAACCAAGACCTGCCCTTTCAGAGGGTCCTGTACTACCTGCCATTTCCTCACCTCTCTTGAGTCTGACTTGTCTCAAATCCCCTTTACCCATGAAATGGTTATAATCCCACTGTAAACAAAGTACAGTCCTTTATATGAAAATCCCTGACCCTTTCATTTCGATTGCCCTCTCACGCCATCAAATCTCTACGGAAGTTCTTCGAATTTTAAAATTTTGGTAATAAGGCCAATCTTCTGCCAATTATCAGTAACAAGAAACAAGCATTTGCACGAACACGCACCCTTAACAGTGTCATAAAAAAAATTGTGGTTTTTTTTTTCCTTTTGGAGTTTTTTGTCCACATATAGTTTGCTCACCTTATTCATATTTTGTATTATTACCGTGAACTTTTACCTTTGATAACCTGAAATTATTTCTTTAAAAAGCGTCATTGCTTCTTTCATTAATAAAAGGCCTCCTATTATTGCACAGAACTGTAAATAGATAAAACATAAACCACCAGTATTCCCATCACTTGCAGACAGACCCTGAAATTTGGGGGGTTTATTCTCCCATGTGGTTAAATGCATACGTGAAAATGGAGCTAGAAGTTTTTTAGATCAAAAATTCATGAAAGGAAATGTTACTTCTCTAGGGATACATTCCGGGGAGCCCAGTCCCTGTCGGCAGCGCACTCAATCCCACCCAACCAAGCCGACCCTCCTGCGGCCACGTAAATGGGGAGGGAAGGGAGAAGGAGTTGGCGGCCCCGCACTCTCCTCCTGCCCGCCCCGCCCTCTGGCCACAGGGAACCGCTTCCCGAGGGGCTCTACTTGGACGCTCTCCCTACCGGCGCCAGGGCACAGAACTCAGGCGGCGGTACAATCCCGGCGCCCACGCTCAGCCAGCCTCGCCGAAACGCCAGACCCCGGCCGGGCCCACGCGACGCACCCTCGGCCCGTCCCCGCCTACCCCCGAGCCGGCCAGGATGCAGCCACCATTGGCCTACGTCGCACGCCAGGCATAGGCTGCCCAGACGCTAGAGGACAGGGAGGGTCACCGGGATCAGAAAGGCTGCCGGACGGAGCCCAGCCCCCGGCCCCGCGTCGCCCCGCGTCCGGGTAAGGAAACGAAGGAGGCTCACCCACCTGGCTGAGGCCACGCTCCGGCGGGAAAAACCCAGGCAGCTCTGAACTTCGCGCGAGGGCCGGCGGGACTCGACGGCGCCCCACGCCCACCCCTGCCGTAAAGCGGCGCCTGCGTGGCCCCGCGTAGAAGACCCCCGCCCCCTGTCGTCGGCGTCTCCTCGGAGAAGCCCGGGAGGTGCGGCGCGGCGGGGGGGAGGGGAGGGGAGAGGAGGGGTTGGGAATCCGGGTTCCTTGGTGTTGGCCCCGCCCAGGGGAGGGGTGGGACATCCTCAATTGGTCCCAGGTGCCGAGAGGTGGGAGAGGTGAGCTTGGGAAAGTCTGAGAGGAAACCTTCCGTGTTTTGCTCTCTGCTCGGGAGAACCAACTTGTCCCCCTTGTAGGGTCCCTGCCGCCAACGATGTATGCGAAGGAACAGTAAAACGGAAATTTTACCGTTCAACAGCCGCAAAACTATTTAGAGGAAAAAAGTGTAAGTACACTTGCAAACGATGTGACGAGTTTGTAGCCTTCATATGCTTGAGGTTATTAATACTTGAATTGCTCCCTCCTCAGGTGAGAGGCAGAGTCCCAAGAGCAGGCACTCCCTGCTCCCCGTCACCTCCCGCTCTTTGCCAAGGACCTGCTAGGGAGCCAGCGCCTCTGAAGCGGTTTTCCGGGGCTGCTGGAGCTGCTGTCCACACCGCCTAGGTGGGTGGGGATGTGCTGGGTCCGAAGGAGTCGCAGCGACTCGCAGGTTTCTCCTGCCTGGCGGGTGCCTTGACTTATTTTTTCCTGCTGAGAAAAGGAACACGCTCCTCTAGAGAAATAACGTTCACATCAAGGAGACACATGTAGCATAGAGAGGAAAAGGAAGATGACAGGTGATGCCGCCACTCGGAGATGAGGGGTGTTAAATTGGGGCTTGTATCCACCCAGTACCGTGTTCCCTGCAGAGGGGTGCAGCGGAGGAGAGAGAGCACGGGAGAGAGATTCAAAGAAAGATCTTTAGAAACGATTGTCTCTAGGATCGTGGGTAACCGGCAGCTTTTTGGTGACTAAAACAGTCGAGGCTGTGAAGATGTTTTTGTTAACTCTATTTCCATTGACAAATGTAATTCTTGCTTGGTTATTTCTTAAGAAAAAACATGTCCAGAAATACAGAAGTTTTTCAAGGGAGAACTGAAGTCACCCCTGCCCAGATCTACTCCCCAGTGTAACCACCCTTCCAAGAAACACTTAAAAGAAATCCATGGGCTCTGCAACGACCCCAGGGCAGCACAACTGGCCTGCTGACTGCCCCTAACTCCTCAGGATTTCCTGCCTCCATTCTGCTCCCCCACTGAGGACCTGCACAGGCCCAGGTCCCCCCAAGACCACCTGCTGTCCGGCTACTCCCAGCCTTGGCTCAGGCTCTGACTCACAGCCCCTTTTCTCACCCATTCCCTGCTGTTTGGGCAGAGCTGGTGGGAATTTCCAGGGCAGAAGGGAGGAGGACAGTGAGGACCCTGAGGTGCTTAGTTCTGGCCAGGCAGCTGCCTTTTTGCATTTCAGGTCAACCCAGGAAATCTCACAAAGCGCAGCTGCCTTCAACTCCTAGGGAGTGAAGGGAGGGCTTCATGCTCTGCTACAACTTGCCCACCTTGTTGAGGGTGGAAAGTGAAGAGAGCTTCCACCTCCTCCCCACCACACGGAATTACCTGACCAGTCCCTGGGCTCCGGATCTCAGCTGGCCCTCTGGATTCCTCTGTGAGTTTATTTTCCTTCACTCTAGGGAGTAGTGACTGTTTCCCCACGCAGAGATCCAAGTCAAAGTCTTTTTTCTGTCTCCATTCCCTGGATGAACACAGATGCAATAACTACTCATTGTGCCAGGAAATCGAGGTCCAAAGAGGCTATGTGGCTTTGCCAGTGTGAACCGGGAGTGGTTCACACACACAAGGGGCGGGCGGAGGAGGGGAGGGGGTGGGGATGGGGGTGTCTCATGCTGCAAATCCATTGCTCTCTCCATGCAAATGGCCACTGAGGGCAAGAGAAGATGTTCAACGTCATTAGTCATTAGAGAAATCAACATCAAAATCACAAGAGATACCACTTCACGTCTACCAGGGCAGCTGTAATTTTAGAAATGGAAAATAAGAAGTGTAATAAGGATGTGCAGGAACTGAACCCCTCATACACTGGCTGGTGGGAATGTAAAATGGTGCACCCATTCCCTGCTGTTTGGGCAGAGCTGGTGGGAATTTCCAGGGCAGAAGGGAGGAGGACAGTGAGGACCCTGAGGTGCTTAGTTCTGGCCAGGCAGCTGCCTTTTTGCATTTCAGGTCAACCCAGGAAATCTCACAAAGCGCAGCTGCCTTCAACTCCTAGGGAGTGAAGGGAGGGCTTCATGCTCTGCTACAACTTGCCCACCTTGTTGAGGGTGGAAAGTGAAGAGAGCTTCCACCTCCTCCCCACCACACGGAATTACCTGACCAGTCCCTGGGCTCCGGATCTCAGCTGGCCCTCTGGATTCCTCTGTGAGTTTATTTTCCTTCACTCTAGGGAGTAGTGACTGTTTCCCCACGCAGAGATCCAAGTCAAAGTCTTTTTTCTGTCTCCATTCCCTGGATGAACACAGATGCAATAACTACTCATTGTGCCAGGAAATCGAGGTCCAAAGAGGCTATGTGGCTTTGCCAGTGTGAACCGGGAGTGGTTCACACACACAAGGGGCGGGCGGAGGGGGGGAGGGGGGGTCTCATGCTGCAAATCCATTGCTCTCTCCACGCAAATGGCCACTGAGGGCAAGAGAAGATGTTCAGCGTCATTAGTCATTAGAGGAATCAACATCAAAATCACAAGAGATACCACTTCACGTCTACCAGGGCAGCTGTAATTTTAGAAATGGAAAATAAGAAGTGTAATAAGGATGTGCAGGAACTGAACCCCTCATACACTGGCTGGTGGGAATGTAAAATGGTGCGGACACCGTGTAAAGCAGTTCGGCACTTCCACCAAAAGTTAAACATAGAGTGACCACATGATCAGCAAGTCCACTCCTAGACACGTATCCCAGAGAATTGAGAACATTCAAAGAAAAACTTGTACGTCAATGTTTATGGCACCCTTATTCACAAAGCCAAAATGGGGGAAGCAACCCAAATGTCCATCGACTGATGAATTTTTAAACAAAATATGCTATACCCTTACCATGAATTTTTATTTAGCCATAATATGGAACGAAGTAGTGATACGTGCTGAAATACGGATGAATCTTGAAAACATTTTGATACATGAAAAAAGCTAGACACCAAAGAGCACACATTGTAAGATCTCATTCAAGTGAAGTACCCAGAACAGGCAGATCTACAGAGAGAAAAAATCCACCCGTGGTTGCCATAGGGCTAGTGAGAAGGGAATGTTAGGAGGAAAACTTTTTCTCTACCATCTTAGGTTCAACTGGCTAGGGGCCTGAAAATTAATTAACGGTAAATTAATAGGAGAAAAGTTTATTTACCATAAAGGAGCTTTCAGATGAAGAGGCTCCCTAAACGGCTAGAGATAGGGGTTTATATACCAATTTCACAAGGGGGCTTGGTGGATCAGGACTTCAAAGGATGGAACGGTCTGATGAGGCTTATTTACACCATCTTCTGGAATGTTCTCCTGTCCAAGATCAGGCCTCCCTGATTAGAGACACGCACCCCCATGTGGGTGGGGTTGTGGCAGCTGTCTCTTATAAAGTTCTGCTTTAGCCAGATAAGGGCAGTTCAGAGAAGACATTTCTGCCTCTGTTGTAGCTCAGATGTTTTCAATTTGAAGTAATCTTTGTACCATTCAGGCCGGTTTCAGTCCCATCCCAAGAACAGGGAATGGCAGATAATAAGTATGGACTTCCTTTTGGGGGTGATGAAAATGTCCTAAAATTTAGTGTGGTCACGGGCCCACAATTGTCTGAATATAGTAAAAATCAGTGACTAGTACATTTTAATATCGTGAATTATATGGTACATGAATAGCATATCAAAAATTTAAAAAGCAAGCCAACACATACATTTAATAAAATTTCAGTAAAAGGTAGATGGTACATTTTATAATGTGGGTGAATCAAGGTGAGACTAGTACAACCCACTGATCAACCTCCCTCTCCCCGGCCAGGGGAAACTTTTTGTTTCCCATCAGAAGTGTGGGAAACAGCGTGGGTGTTCTGATGTGATACAATCGACACTGTACAGTACAGTACAATCTGATACTCCTATTGTATCATATAGGAGTATAAAGCATCAAGTCTAAAGTGTGCCTGCTAAGGGACATTTCCCTGGTGGTGCAGTGGGTTAAGAATCCACCTGCCAACCCAGGGGACACGGGTTCGAGCCCTAGTCCGGGAAGATCCCACATACCGCAGAACAACTAAGCCCGTGCGCCACAACTACTGAGCCTGCGCTCTAGAGCCCGCGAGCCACAACTGCTGAGCCCGTGTGCCACAACTACCGAAGCCCGCGTGCCTACAGCGCATGCTCTGCAACAAAGAGAAGCCACTGCACGCCGCAACTAGAGAGGGCCTGCACGCAGCGGCGAAGACCCAACGCAGCCAATAAATAGATAAATAAATAAATTTATAAAATGTTCCTGCTAAAATAACTGAGCCTGAATCTAACCATATCCAGAGATCTCACTACGGGTTATTCTGTTCCTATTGGAACATGTTCAGGACAGGATGCATATAGAGTAACACTGAAATGTGAGTAATTCTACAGGACAAATAATCTAGTCTTTTCATCAAAGGAATAGCAAAGAAAAAACGGGGCGGGGCTGTTATCGATGAAAAGAGGACTAAGTCCTATTTCAGCGAATGCTATGTAAGATACTTCTTTGGATCCTAATAAGAACAAATCAAATTTAAGAGAGATATTTAGGCCAAATAGGTACATTGGACATGGATGGCTTCCTGTGGCATTAGAGAATAATTGTAAGTTTTCTTAGATGTAATGACGGTATTTTGGTTATGTTTTTTAAAAGCCCTGTTTGTTATAGTTTATGTTACCGCAGAGTATGTGGAGGAAATAACTTCTTTGGGTTTACACACGAAGTCGTAGGATATCTGGAGTATGCTTTGGAATATGCTAGAAAAAAAACAAATCTTAAGTGGCAAATCGTTGATTGTTGAAGCTCCTTGACTGACATATAGAATTCGGGTTATATTCTTCTATCGGCTTTGTTTGAAATGATCCATGATACAGAGCTAAAAAGATCCACAAAAGCAACTGTGCCAACCAAAACTGATAAAGTAATCGTGTTTTGAGTATGTTATTGAGTCATATGGGTGAAAACACCAACCTAAAAGAGTTGATTCTGGTTTCATTTACAGAACTGTAATTGGTTGTGTCTCCAGTTAGGACTGGAAACAGGTGGTTTTCGTTTTAAGTACTGTAGAATTATTCAACCACTTCATTAAAGCGTAGGGTATTTTTAATGATCTCTGGTGTGAGATTGTAAATACGGGGAGGAGATTCTGAAAGACGCACACTGTACAGGTAACAGGGTCAGCTCTGGGAATGGCACGTGACCTTCATCATTTGCCGAGCACCTACTATGTGCCAGATACTACTGTTCTTCGTGCTGGAAATACAGACACGAAAGAGACCTAAAGTCCTTGCTCACATGGGGCTCACATTCTAGTGGGGGAGACTGAAAGGTAAGCTCAATAAGACCCACGTGTATTATAATGACGTGTGCTGTGCAGCACAGGAAGGCAGGGAAGGGGAATAGGTCCGGGGGAGGGATCTGCACCTGCAGGTAGGTTATATGGAGAAGGCCTCACTGAGAAGGGGACATAAAGACCTGAAGGAAGAGATGGGGTGGGGTGGTGGGGGACCCTGTGGAGATCTGGGGGATGATGCTCTGAGGATCATATTCTGTGTGCCTCTTACTAATGTTACGCGGTTAATTCATTTAGACACTTACAAATAGCCATTGACCCTCCAGTTCTGAAGCAGGAGGCGCTGTGGTGAATTTTGTCCGTTTGGAATTGGTCAGGGTTAGGGCCACAATTACCTTGATGAGGATATGGTTGAAGACCTTAGCCACTTTGAATAAATCGAGGTTCTCGCCATGCACACTAAGTGTGTGCTCCTATAAAATGGATCTTTTTGGAATATGTGTAGAGATTGGTCCCTACAGAGCATCTTACTGAAGTGGCTCGGTCCACTTCTGTAAGTTGTTTATAGCTACGTGACTGACAGTGCTGAACAAAACCCAAACTGTCATTTGCCCCTTGGGCCAGGACGCTCGTCCCTCGTGGAAATCAATCAGTTATAAGTGGGAGAACATTTCTGTATCTGTGGATGTAGGGCTGACAGTTTATTTATTTATTTCACTAACCTCAGGGACAGTAGGTTAGGGAAGCAGAAAGGCTGATCAGTATCTCTGACCACAAGCCTCAATGCCAGCAAATTACCATATGAAGTGGCCAAATGGTCACAGTGGATTACATCACAGTGGGTTTGCAGTATAAAGTCCAGACCATCTGTAGCTGTAGACTTATTTCTCCTAAGGGTAGGCAGTGGCTGGATACCCGGGTTTCTTTTGCAGAACTAGGAAAAGGCTGCTGTGTTTTTGTTTTGTTTTGTTCTTTTGTTTTTTACTTTTTTCATGCTGAATTCTTACTTAGGGAAATTAATCTGTATCTGCGGCCAAGGTATTCAACAATACTTTCTTTCCTTTTCAGGTCACAGTTTGGTAAGAAGATCAAAGGGCACGATCAACAGCTCATGCACTGCCTTGGTGTGGACCCCAGAGTTCAAGCACAGACGAAGATCAGACACTGACTTCACACTTCTGATAGGTACGCAGTACAGCCCTCAGTTGTGCTTTGATCCTGTTTCCCCCTTCTGTACAATAGGCTCCCCTCTCAAGGCAGGTCTCTCACCAAATTTCCTCTCGTTACTGTCTGGCTAGCACCGCGTCCACGTATACTCAGTCGCCGTAATTGTTCTTCGTGATGATCAGGAGAGTTCTGCCGGTGTGATTCAAATATCAACCTATTTGGTAAGTTCCAACACCCCTGAACTCAGTTTAAACTCGAAGCCCAGAAAAGGCCATTATTTTACTAGAGCCGATTTCACACATCTGACAGGTATGGAACATAACTCCCAGGTGTACTTTGTGTTTTACCCCCTTGCTTTTTACAAAGGTGACTTTCTGAAATGTTTTAATCCAGTTTATACTGGTGCCACGGAGGCACGTTCTTCATGCTCAAGACTGAGCAAAGGCAGGGTTATTTCAGTAACCTGGGACCTTTTAAAGCTATAAGAAATAGCCCGACATTTTCATCAACCCTAGAGCTAGGAAAGAATTTCAGGGGATCCTGTTTGTCCCCTGGATTGCTGAGAAAAGGACCTTCTGTCATCCTACACTGGAATCTCTGAGAAGGATGATGTGAAACTTCTCATGTGAAATGTGCCTTGCTATATAGCGCCTCCTAGTTTAAGAAGTTTTTTTTATACCTTATTGAAATCTACTGGGAAGGATCCAGCATACACTCATTTGTCGTTTCTTTAAAATTTGATTATTTTAATCAATTCAATCACATTACATATACTCTCCTCTATCTTTTGTGAGACTTTCAAAATGTTTTTTCAGTTATACAGTGCTTTATGTTTCTGGATCCATAACCACATATATTGAATTATTGGTAGATATTGATGTTTTGGTAGTGCAATAGTGCAGCACTGTAAACAAGTGAAATGTCTATCAATTGGGAAATTGTTAAAGAAATATATTATACAGCCTGACAAACTGTGAAATATGTGTGTGGGTTTCTTTGTGAACATATGCCTTCATTTCTATTTACATATAATTTACTATTGTAAAATTCACTTTCAAAGTGTACAAAATTGAGTTTTGATAAATGTATATAGTCATGTAACCACTATCACAATCAAGATATGAAATATTTCTATGATCCCAGAAAGTTCTCTGGTTCCTTTCTAGTCAGTGATCTCACTCTACTTCCATCCCTTGGAAACTACTGATCTAATTTCATGTAGTTCTGTCTTTTTAAAAAATAATATACATGGAATCATAACGTAATGATCCTTTTGTTTCTGGCTTCTTTCACTTAGCACAATGCTTTTGAGATTCATCCATGGCATTGCATATATCAGTGGTTCATTCATTTTTATTGTTGAGAAGTATTCTACTGTACTGATATATGACAATTTGTTTATTCATCTGTTGCTGGACATTTGGATTGTTTGAAGGATTTGGGGTTTCTGAAAATCTTTACAGGAAAATTTTATATCTTCATATGGATTTGAGTTACAGTCTAGAATCCATCTATTTCAACCTAAAGGATTCCTTTTAACATTTCTTGTAGGGCAGATTTAGTGGTAATGAACTCTCTCAGCTGTCATTTGTCTTGGAATGTGTTAATTTCTCTCTCATTTTTGAAGGACAATTTTTGCCAGATATAGAAATCTCGGTTGACAGTTTTTTTCTTTCAACAACTTAAACATATCATCCCACTTCCTTTCGGCTTGCTAGATTTCTGTTGGCAAATCTGCTGATAATCATATCCCTTTTAAGTGACAAGTTGCTTTTCTCTTGCTGCTTTCAAGATTCTGTCATTGACTTTAGACAGTTTGATTACAGTGTGTCTCAATATGATTTTCTTTTCTTTGATCCTACTTCAAAGTTCATTAAACTTGTTGGATTTGTAAGCTAAAATCTTCTATCAAATTTTGGAAATTTTCAGCCATTATTTCTTCAAATAATCTCTCTGCCCTTTTAGCTTGCTATTTTTCTGGGACTGCCATAATGCATATATTGGTCTACTTAATGATGTCTGATAAGTCATTTAAGCTCTGTTTACTTTTCTTTATTCCTTTTTCTTTCTATTCCTCAGATTCTGTCATTTGTTTTTCCTAATAAAATAAGATTACTATAATCTACTCTTCCTTCCTTATCACCTTTAACAGATGTAGAAGAAAAACACTAGCCTTTTTATATTAAAGTGAACAATGAAAGGAAATTAGATTGCTCAAAGGATATGTTTAGAAGCAAGCAACCTAAATAATTCCCATTTCATTCCTTCACATTTCTTTTTTCAATAGGTAGTTCCTTGTAGAACTGTGAGATAGTTACCTAGTTCTATCTGCTATGGTCTCTAAAGTCACTCTTTTTGATAGCAGCAAAATGGTATAACCTCTCCTCCTTTCTCTCTCTCTGCTTAGAGTGACCCCACTTGGCTTCTTTCAATTTTCTAATTAGAAAATTTCAAATGATACTCCTACTTCATGCAGACTTGCTGAAATTTGAATTTGCTTTTTCTTTCCATGTGAATGACTTACACAAATGCTTTTGAACAAATGCCAGCTTTATTAATATCTTAATGTTATTTATATCTAGATTTTCTTTCACTTTCATGAAAGCATAGCTGCAATTATATTAGGTTCTACCAAAAGTTTCATTCCTTTTTCTCCTAGATCCTATGAAACCTTAGTATAATATTTCTCTCCTGCTGGTGGAAGAGAGAAGCACAAGACTAAAAGCTCTCTGGTTTTCAGCCTCTGATAGTAAGGTAAAGTGCTTACATATTCTGTCTCTCTAGAGTTTGACTTATCTTGGAGATAGTTTTCTATCATTCCATAAATTATAGAGTATCGTTGAAGTAACTTCAGGATTTTTTTTTCGCTTTTTTCTCTGCTAGAGAAAATTCTAAGAGCATGAGTATATAATGTTTGCATGAAGTTGTCAAGTTTACTGATGAAAGAAATTTCATGCTTTTTGATTAATAGATCTTTATGCATCTAATATATGCATTCTTGCATATATTGTGCATTCTTGTTTTAAGTAGCACATTCAAAATTCCCTTTGAGAATCTTAGAATCCACTTAGTTTAGGGCTTGCATTGTTAGCAGATACCACAAGAATGGAGCAAATGATGACTATGTATCTGCCCTAGATTTCTGTATTAGTGTATTTTGGGAAAAGGAGCACTGAAAAATAACGAAGAAATTTCAGTGCTTGATGTTTTATTCTGATAACCAACATTTAAAATTAAAATGAAAGCATGTATGTTCTCCCAGTGGCTGCCTGCATGCCTTCTCTTTTTGTGAGCCATTTAAAGTAGTAGTATAAAATAGTTAAAAGAAGTCATTAAAAAGTTTCAGTTTTGGGCTTCCCTGGTGGCGCAGTGGTTAAGAATTCTGCCTGCCAATGCAGGGGACACGGGTTCAAGCCCTGGTCCAGGAAGATCCCACATGCTGCGGAGCAACTAAACCCGTGCGCCACAACTACTGAGCCTGCGTTCCAGAGCCCGCGAGCCACAACTACTGAAGCCCGCATGCCACAACTACTGAAACCCATGAGCCCAGAGCCTGTGCTCTGCAACAAGAGAAGCCACCGCAGTGAGAAGCCCGCCACCCGCAACGAAGAGTAGCCCCTGGTCACTGCAACTAGAGGAAGCCCGCATGCAGCAACGAAGACCCAATGCAGCCAAAAATAATAAATAGAATAAATTTTTTTTAAGTCTCAGTTTTGTCATTAATCGGCTATAGCTTTAAGTATGTCACTTATACTCCTTGGATCTTAGTTTCTTATTAACAGGGGAGGATAAGATTAGTGGACTTCTAAGAAGACTTCTTCCAGTTCATATATTTCAGATCTGCGTGATTCTGATTCTATGTGTGGTTACAGATTGTTTAGCTAATTAAAATTTCAAGCAGGAAAATTGAGTGCCTCTCTGCAAATGTACCAATGAAACATTTACAAAAGGAAATTGTGGACAGTGTGTTTGTGCAGTTACCAAACTAAAAAATAATGTGGAGAAAACTTTAGGAGGGGAGATGAGAGTGTGGATTCAGAGAAAACGTGGATAATAATCAAGTTGAACAAGCTCACGTTGGAGGACCTCCATCTTCTCAGTGAACTAGCAAATAAGTTTATTTACTGTCCATGAAGGCTCTTTGGTATTTTTGAAATTTAAATAGACTAGAAAAGTTTTGGATCAGCCTCTGTGGGGTCCAGGACTCAGGTAGGGATGAATAAAAAAATTATTAAGTAGTATTTCAGGTTTGACCCCCAAACACTATCATTATCCAGATTGCTCACCTGCTCTTTCCTCAAACTTGAATACAAATGACTTTTTATAATTTCCAAAAGTCAAATGTACTCTGTGGATTAATATTTAGTAATAGTGAAAGTAGTTTTTATTCTTCTACAAACTCTAAAGACAATTCTAGATAAGAAGATAAACCACTTTTGGAAACAATTAGCATCATTTGGATGAGCGTGCAACCTTCTAAAATGACCTGAAGTGACATTGGCAACAAAGGTCATATAAGATAAATATTACCTTTTCTATAGCTGGACTTGAGCCATGTTCATTCTACAACTTCAGGCTTGTTTGAATCTGTTTAGAGTCCTGACTGAGGCACGGGCTGGGACAAGATACAATGGAAGGATGTCCACCATTCAGATGATCTCTCTGACTTAGCACTACAGTTTAACTTCTCACATTCCTACTTTTAACATTTTATATAAGTGTTTTGGTTAGCCATCTTAAGAAGAATGCATTTTTGGTGTCCAGTTTTGCAGAACACCTCTTTTTGCATGCTAGACAGTTCGCGGTGTGGTAGAAAGATTCTAATTTGTATTAATATGCATCAATTTGAACATTCTACAAGTGCATTCTCTTTTCAAGGTTAAATATAGTTAAGAAGTTGAATTGCTTGAGAACTTTATGATTTTTTTTAAAAAGTACAGAGATTTCTGATATACCCTCTCACCCTGCTCCCAGTTAATATATTGAATTAGTATGATTCATTTGTTACAGTTGATGAGCCAATTTAAATACATTATTTTTAACTAAAGTCCATAGTGTGCATTAGGTTCACTCTTCATGTTGTACATTCTATGGGTTTTAACAAATACATGATGGCATGTATCTACCATTATAGACTCACACACAGTAGTTTTACTTCCCTAAAAATCCTCTGTGCTCCACTTATTCACCCCCTCTCTCTCCAACCCTGAACCCCTTACAACCACTGGCCTTTGAACAATCTGAATAGGTTTGCCTTTTCCAGAATGTTATATACTTGGAATCCTACAGTATGTAGCTTTTTCAGTTTGGTTTCTTTCACTTAGCAATATGCATTTAAGTTTTCTCCATATCTTTTCTTGGCTTCATAGCTCATTTCTCTTAATCAGTGATTTCTTTTACTCTACTGTATGGATGTACCACAGTTTATCCATGCACCTATTGGAGGACATCTTTTTTAGGTCCCATTTTCTTATTCATTAAATTTAAATGTATGGTATGAAATATTAAAAAACCATACTAATTTCTAAGATCTACATTTCAACAGAAAAACATTAAAAATGTCCATGATAAATCAAGAAAAGCTCCTTGGTCCACCCATTTTTTCTTTTTCTTTTTTTTCCCAGGAGTGAAAATGGGTTTGTTTGCCTTTGGTTGGTGACATATTTCTTCATTATTACCACCACTAGTACTAGCTCTACCCCCAATTGTCATGAAAATAATCATGACTGAGGGTCTGAGATTTAATGCTCTATTTCATACATAATATTGTTTTGAGCTTTTGTGAAATGATATTATTAAGTGAACATCTATGGTGGTGATCACTGCAGGGAAATGAAAAATTCAGAGCTCAGTCCTAACCTTAAGCACTGAACCCAGGTGATGAAACTATATATTGTGTCATGTTACAGTAAGTCCTATGGTAGAAAATTATTTTGTTGGATGGAAGAAAAATGTGACCAGTAGCAGACTTTCTGGCAAATTAACACTTTAGTTTAAATAACTCTACAGATTTTATTTTCTAAGACAATAAACATTCATATGTGCAAAAGACTCAGGCATTAGTTTCTTAAACTACCCTGAATGTTTTGTGATAGAACGTATTACACAAGCAAAACTTTTGAGAGGAAATTTTCATGATGGTGTGAATAATTGAGCCCATGGTATTTCCTTTCAAGAAGAAAATCCCCATTTTAATGATTTCCCAAAACACTCTGTAGACCTCTGAGAATCTGGACTACCATAATTTAATAACCTATAAACTTTATATATCCACCTTTGACAAAAGCTCCCATGTATACTTAAAATTTTCATCAGTGTCTAAATTTTACAGTTAAGTACTGTCCTCAATACGTATTTGTTTCTTAAATTGGTCTGTTTCCACATTCGACTTAAAAGTTATGTCAAAAGTCACCAGTGAACCCCAAATGACCCAATCTAGTGGCCTTTTCCTAACCTTTTTCTGTTTCATTGTATTTATAATATTTTATAATTTTAATAAAGGTTTCATTTTTTCCTATCCTCCTACTTCCCTTTTCACATCTCTGAGAAGTCATTTACTCTCCCTTTTACTTCTCAGTGCGGCATTCTCCAAGGTTCGGTCCTCAGCTCATGACAAATAATATGCATTCATGAGGAGATAGTCTGCTATAGTAGTAAGGGAACTAAATTAGGTGTGGGAACTGCATTAAAATCTTACTCATGTTTCACACTACCCGCATAAGCTTTGTTCAGTCATTTAAATCTTGGAGTTTCATTTTCCTTGTTCACAAGAAGTGAGCTAAAACTTGCCCTATCTATATTACAAGGTGATAATAAGAATCAAAAAGGATAATACATGTAAAAACTTTGATAATATATTACTATGCAAATGAATATTAATTATGTTATTAGAAGACAGGTAGGTCATTGGCACTGTGAGACAGACTCTTTGTCTAAAGCTAATTGACCCTCAAGGACCTCAAACCCATGACCTTGTATTAATTATCCATGTTTGAACCAACTTACAGGATAGTTGGCTAGCCATATAGAATAATTCTTTGTATATGTTTATCATGAAATATAATTTTTCATCATTTTGGGGAAGTATTTCAGAAAGCCTTTGATGAGGGTGCCAACTGTCCTCTCATTAGGGTGTTAGCAGAAGTAGTCATTGTGTAGAGTTTAAAATGCTTATGAAATATCTGACTTATCAAATATCTGACTTATGCATGTACTATTAAGCCTTTGAATGTTGATAAATAAGCAATGTATAATCTATAAGAAAACACAAATGTCTACTGTCATGAATTGTTTACTGTATATTTTATTACAAGCACTTAAACACTGGATTATTTATATTACAGGATCATGAGCCCTCAGCTTGCTCGTAAATTTCAGGACCTCTTCTCCTGCATCCACAGGCAGATAGAGGGTCATCCTCATCAACAGCTCTACCAGCGCCACCTCTACCCAGAAGAGTTGCTCCTCCTCCTCCAACTACTTTACCTAGAATGAGTGGTAAACCATCACTACCACCATCACTTTTGTTGGAGGATCTTCCTCCAGGATTACCACCTGCTCTGTCTCATGGAATGAAGCAGAAATAAATGTATAAATTTGAACTCTATATATTGAGTCTTGAACTGCATGACTTGATTCTCCTTTGAGAGAAATCAACTTGTCAAAGGGAAAACTTTTAACTAGAGTTTTTCAGTACTTCTGGCCATTGGTGGTCATTAGTGTGTGAAAACTCCATAGCTGTGTTCAAGTATGGTATAATTTTAGAGAATATGACTCTTTAACTTTCCTTTGTGAGCGCACCATCTTATGTTCCTCTTTCAGTACAGTCTCTCAATAATTGAAAACTCCATAGAGAATATGAAATTCATCTAGAAGGCAAAGTAGAATTAATAAAGTGATGTAAAGATAATTGTATTAGTTTCCTAAGCCTGCCATAATAAATTCCTACAAACTGGATGGCTTCAAAAAACAAAGTTTTCTGTCAATTCTGAAGGCCAGTAGTCCAAAATCAAGGTGTTGGCAGGGCCACACTCCCTCTAGAGGCTCTGTTCCTTGCCTCTTCCAGCTTCTGATGGCTGTTGGCATTCCTTGGCCTGTGGCCACATCTCTCTCTGCTTCATATTCACATGACAATCCCCTCTGCGTGTCTGTACACGTCTCCTTCCACTCTTTTATAAGGATACATGTGACTGCACTTAGAGCCCACTCAGATAATCCAGGATAAGCCCCTCCTCTTAAGATCCTTAAGGTAATCACATCTTTTGCCATATAAGGTAATATTCACAAGTTCTATGGACTAGGACATGGACATGTCCTTTTGGAGACCACCATTCATCCCACTACAATAATATAGGAAATACATTCTCAAATTAAGAGCAATTTTGTTTCTTTTTACCATCTTTAACTTCAAATGGTATAACATTCTTAGATATGAACATACTTTTTGTAATTGAGCCTTATTATCTTAGTCATTTTTGTACTTAGAGAATGTTTCTATTTATTTTTAAACTTTCAGATAGCGTGGAGTAAGTGACAACATTCTGTGGTGACAAAAACCTAATTGCTTTCATTTATTTTTATAAATTTATTTATTTATTTGTTTTTATTTTTGGCTGTGTTGGGACTTCGTTGCTGTGCGTGGGCTTTCTCTAGTTGTGGCGAGCGGGGGCTACTCTTCGTTGTGGTGCGCAGGCTTCTCATTGTCGTGGCTTCTCTTATTGTGGAGCATGGGCTCTAGGTATGCGGGCTCAGTAGTTGTGGCTTGCGGGCTCCAGAGCGCAGGCTCAGTAATTGTGGCCCACGGGCTTGGTTGCTCCGTGGCATGTGGGATCTTCTCGGGCCAGGGATCGAACCCATGTCCCCTGCATTGGCAGGTGGATTCCTAACCACTGCACCACCAGGGAAGCCCCCAATTGCTTTTAGATATGGTAATTGAAACTATCTTTCTCCTGAATATTATTTTACTTAATCATCATCAAATAATATAACAAAATTTACCATTTTAACCAGTTTTTAAGTGTACAATTCAGTGGCATTGAATACTTTCACAATATTGTGCAACCATCACCGCTATCCATTTTCTGAACATGTTCATCATCCTGAACAGAAACTCTTTACTCATTAAACAGTAACTCCCCATTTACTCCTCCCATCCGGCCCCTGGTAACCACCATTCTACTTTCTGTCTCTATGAATTTGCCTATTCTACTATTCTAAGTACCTCATATAAGTGGAAGCATATAATATTTAATAATGTTTGTCCTTTTTGTCTGGCTTATTTCACTTAGCATAAGAACTTATTCAAGTCCAGGTCTAGGAGCTACATGAGGACTGGATATCATCTGACTCTGAGCCATAACACTAACAAACCAACTTAAGAGTCAACTTCTAGGGGACTTCCCTGGTGGCGCAGTGGTTAAGAATCCACCTGCCAATGCAGGGGACACAGGTTCGAGCCCCAGTCCAGGAAGATCCCACATGCCGCAGAGCAACTGAGCCCGTACGCCACAACTACTGAGCCTGTGCTCTAGAAGCCCCTGAGCCACAACTGCTGAGCCCGCGTGCTGCAACTACTGAAGCCCGCACACCTAGAGCCCGTGCTCCACAACAAGAGAAGCTGCTGCAATGAGAAGCCTGCGCGCCGCAACGTAAGAGTAGCCCCTGCTCACCGCAACTAGAGAAAGCCTGCGCGCAGCGATGAAGACCCACCGCAGCCAAAAATTAAAAAAAAAAGAAAAGCGTCAACTTCTAGAGGATACGATTAATCCAACAGCCATATGGACCTTCTAAACTAGTAATCAATAAAATGAAACCAGACTACAAGTAAATATATGGATATGAAGCCAGAGATGGAGAAATCACTTATGGTCAATAAGGTTCCAAATAGACAGTGGAAAGACCATATCCAAGATCAAATGTTGTACCGACAAAAGACAGCTGCCTTTGTTTCGAGAGCCTACCAAAGGATATAGGCTTGGTGATAAGGCAATGCTCAAATATAGGAACCCCAAAACAGCAAAAAGTATTCATCTGGAACTTCATGTAGCCATTGGCCTGTACATGGTGGTCAGAGTACATGTCGAAACAGAAAGGGGGCAATGAATGTGGCCCATTGAGAGTAGAAACAAACCAAGAGACAAGGTAATGAACAAGGGGTTGACCTGCATCAGAAGAAAGACTTCCTTGATAAAAAGGGACAGCAGTGGACAGTGTGAAAGGTGATATAAGCAAGTGTGCCAGGAAACCAAGGTCCAAAGAGCCTAATTGCTTTTGCCGTTATGAGCCAGGGTTTCACATGACAAATTCACACACATGGGGCTCTCGTGCTACAAATCCATTGCTCCCTCCTTGCTACACGTGGACTTTCTGATTTCATCTTAGGGTTGTCGGGGAGGAAGACATTTTCTTCTACTCTTCTAGGTTCTTCTGACTGGTCTAAGAATAAATTGGCATGAGACAGATTAATAGGAGAAAATCAAACAAAGTTTAATAACGTATTCATGGGAGGGACCCAGGAAAACTGAGTAATTCACAAAAATGGCTGAAACACTCACCTTTAATACCATCTTCAGCTAAAGACAAAAGAGGGTGTTAGGGGTAGTGGTTTGGGACTTCAAAGGGGAGGAAGGCAATTCACATGGAGATGGAAAAGCAAATGTTTGGTAAACAAATGTATGCTGGGCCAGGCAGAGACAGTGGGAGACAAGAGAGGAATTGTAACAAACAGACTTTGCTAGGTTCCTCCCTGTCTACACACCTAGTTCATATTATAGTTCTCTTTAGTGATAGCTCCCTTCCTGGAATAGGTCCTCTATCCACATTCTTTAGGGGAAGGTCAAAGCTTCTTCCTGAGCCTTTTCGTCTTGATTATTTTCAGCTCGAAATAATCTGCATGCCAAAGAGACATTTTGGGGTGACAAATTTTGTTCCCCTACAGAGCGGAGACCAACTTGACCTGCAAACCTTCATAACACTTGATGCTTCTAGACTCCCAGCCTCAGCTCCAGCTCCAACTACCCTTCTCTGGGCTGGGCCAGTTTCAATGCCAATAAAGGCGAGCTCAGTATACTCTAATTCCTTTCTCAGCCACAGGCCAGGACCATCATGACCTGCTTTCTGACTTGCTTCTGTTCTCTCCAGTTTTGCCTTGGCTCAGGTTCTATTCTTCTTTTTTTTGAAGATAAAAGGAAGCATCAAGTTAATGAAAACCTGATTTACATACTGTTCTGTATGGCATTCAGATTAATAGGAGAACAAAGGATATAATAAGAAAATTATACAAGGATTGAATTCCACATGGATCATTTGATATTCTACCTGTGCTGTGAGCAAGTCATGTTGCATTAGATCAAATCCTGATTTTATTACGTTACCGAATATCCCATTGTCACATCCTCACCTTTTGCCTCTTCATTACAGGGATGTTATCGCAGGATGAACCCCTCAGAGCTTGTGTTCAACTGCCCGTGTGTGCCTATTTCACAATCTGCCATTGTTACAAGACATTCTGGTTAATAAGCAGATAATAGGATATGCAAATTGCATGTACCTGATGAGGAAGGAAAAGTGTTTGGCTCAGGTTCTTGAAGATTACTTCCACTCAGTGTCTCCACCCCTGCCTGTGGATGGATTTTGATTTACAAGCTCAATATGAGGCAGGAGATAGATGGGCCCCAGGGCGAGCAGCTGGAATTCGTTCCCTGTGGACCCGATACTCCAAGATGAAGAGAGGCTGAGCCCAGATAAGAGATAAAAGACCACGTATTTCTCATTCTCGAAGTCAAGGAGACCTTCCTGACTATGAAGCTCCTTGGAGGTCAAAAGGGAAGTGATGTCAAGCTACCCATAGGCCTCTTTGCTGGAATCCATCTTGGCTAAGAGATGCATGCATACACGGGAGGATCCTGAGATATACCAAATATGGACTCAGAACCAGACAAATCAAACTGATTGGCCAAAGGAAACCCGGAAGAAATACACCATATAAGTGATTTAAACTACCATGAGGGCACAATTCTCTCTGAGTCCACCCGTGTGTCTATCCACATGTACAGTACTCTTTTTCCTCCTATTAAACACTTTGTTTCACTACTTTTCATCTTTGTGGGAATTCTTTTTGGCAAAGCCGAAGGGCCAGGGCCTTGTCACTGGCCACTGGTCTAGCGGCTAGGATTCAGCGCTCTCTGCCGCTGCCCAACCTCGATCTCTGGCTGGGAACCAAAACCCTGCTTCAAGCCGCTGCAGGCTGAGGCCACCCGAGATCAAATACTCAGTGCATCAAGCTCACTGCCTTGGCCCCTACATCTCCTGGAACTCCACAATTCTCCCTGGCCTTCTGGTAAGGCAGGAGAGAGATGGGCTCCAGGTTAGACATTTATAATCAGCCTCCTGTTTATACTTCGAGATAGAAATAACAACAGGAACAGGGTAAATAGCTAGACTGTGTCTCCCGTGGACACTTTAAGATAACAGTAATGGCAGGGACAGAGAGAGGCTAAACCCTGCTTGGGTAAAAGGTCAAGAGGTCACATATTTCTCATCCTTGGGGTCAGGGAGACCTTGACTGCACATGCACAGAAAGGCTCCTCGGGGATCAAAAAGGGAGGGGACACCAGACCAATAATAAGTTTTGCTAACTTCCCAAAGGTCCTCGCACTGAAATCCATCTTGGCTAAAGGATGCACGTGCACATAAGGGAGGGCCCTGAGACAAATCAGCTATTGGGTCAAAACAAGACGAATGGCCAGAGGAAAACAAAGACCTGGGAGACTGCCCCCTTATAAACGATTTAAACTTCCCAAAGTCACGACTTTCTCTGAGCTCACCTGTGTGTCTGTCAGCATGTACTCTGCTTTTGTAATAAATACCTTACTTTCCTCTCTACCTTCTGTCTCTTTGTAAAAATTTTTTTCAAGGCAGACAAGAACTGGGGCGGTACAGACCCTAGCCCCTGGCCCTCGTGGTCTAGTGGTTAGGATTCGGCATTCTCACCGTCACGACTAAAGTTCTACCTCTGGTCAGGGAACTAAGGTCTCACTCCAAATTGCTGTTCATTGCTCTCTCCCCGAAATCACTGGGATACAAATCCTGGCCCCTTCATGCTTTGCTGCACCCCTGTAGGAGGCAGGGGAGGCCTAGGCTGACAAATACTGTTCCTGAAATCTACGTGCTCACCAATTCTGCTCTCAGAATCCTGCTGCCTGAAATGTATCCCATCACGATTTCAAGACATACCCACACACATGGTCATATGTAGTTAGGATTAAAAGGAACCTCAGCTTCAAGATCAAGTCAAAATCCTTCCCAGATGAAGACTTTTATTTTCCTACTAAAGGCAGACCATTTCCTAAAAGTTTAAAGCGTTCCTTGCCTTCAGTTCAATTTTAAATAAGCAAGTTGCATTATGCAATTTAGCCACTAGATGGCAGGACCTCTTCAACCTGAGTATAACACTAACTGCTCAGAACATCTCCAGGTGGTCACAAGGGGGTGCCCCAGACAAAGCAAGAGGAATTTACCAGGTTTTGGTGAAAGAAGCTCTTTCCAAGCGTATCTTTATCTTGATAATGATGTTAGCAAGTATAATTTTGATCACCTGCTTTGTTCCCACATTGATAAATCTCTCCTCTTTACATCCCCTCTCCACATTTAGGAACTCTTTTAAGGAAAACCACTTTAATCAGGAAAGAAAATCTGAGACTTTTTATGGAAATATAGGGCACACACAGAGGCTCCACTTTTGTTGACAATGTGTTTCAAAGGAAGTCTCTAGGAATCCTCAGCAAGCTTGCTGAGCACAGATCCCTTCAAACACAGAAAAACTGATCCAAATTTCACTCAATTATTCACAGATCTTTAAAATTAGTTTCATGCTAAGTACTTTGAACTCTTTCCAAGGGTGAAGTAGGTGTGTTGCAAAATTATTTTCCTCTTTTTAGAAAATAAAGCCAGAGGAGACGAAAGAGTGGGCTGAAGGAAAACTGGAGGAAAGGAGGCCAGTTCTGGGCAAGTGAGTAGAGGTGAAACTTGAATGTATTTTCTCACTCTCTTTGCAAACAACCTGAAGATGGAGGCTGTTGTTTCCAGCATTAAAGAACACTAGGACCATCCATCCCTGTAGTGAAACAAGTGGGATTTATGGCTTATTGAATGAACCATGGACTGTCGCCATAGAGGGTTGAAGAAAGTACTTAACTTGGGGTTTTAATTTGTATTAGGTGGTTTTAGAGAGGGTTTAAAGAATTAGTGCTTTGGTCCAGATTGGATGCTGTGATATAATAAGAAATAAATATTTAGTCTTTGTCCCTGGTTGCTGGCACACAGATTCTAAAACCCTTGGAATCTCCCAGATAATAAGAGTGTATTTTGTATGCTAATTAGATGACTGGTGCCTTGGGGCTGCTCCCAGGACCAAGGCATGATTAAAGGGTTAAACTTTCAGCCCCATCCTCTGACCTCCAGGGAAGGGAAAGGGACTGGAGATTGAGTTCAATCACCCTCACCAGTGTAAGCTGGCATCATCCAATCTGTTGAGGGCTCAAATAGAACAAAAAAGAAAGAGAGATGGTGAATTCTCTCTCTTCTTGCGGTAAGACATCCATCTAATCCTGCCGTCAGACATCAGAGCTCCTGGTTCTTGGGCCTTTGGACTCCAGGACTTACACCAGTAAACCACCTCTCGCACTGAAACAGAGCAGGACCCTGTGGGGTCCCGGGCACAAAAATCTTTCTGTGTCCTCCGTTTCTTGTTTGTAGGAAATAGGCTTCATTCAGCTTCCATGACCTTCCCTGAGTTCCAAAGGGCAGGTTCAAAGAGTTGCTAATCAGGGAAGGGAGGGGGATGCAGAGACAAGGGAGGAGCAGGCAAGAAACAACAGTGCAGCCTTGGGGCAGGATCCTGGTTCCTCCTCAAGGGATACACATAACAATATCCTTGAGCTCTTCTGCAGAACTAAAAATCCCCACCAAATGGAAGATGTCAACTACTTGATGGAGCATTCTTTATTCCAGAGAGAAGGTCACAGTTCAATAACCTCGATAACTACAGAAGCCCATCACGAGACCATCTGATACCAGATGATCTCTGGATTGAAGAAATGCAGGCCCTGCATGCACCCTGACCCTTATCAGCAACCCAATCCCTTGACTATAAGACTCCTCACAACCCCCCAGCCCCCACCCCAGGTTGGGACACAGTTTTGAAGGCATTAGCCCACTGTGGCCCCCTTTGCCTGGCAAAGCAATAAAGCCATTCTTTTCTACTTCACCCACAATCTGTCTCCAAGATTCAGTTTGGTGCCGGTGTGCAGAGCATGATTTTCGGTATCAACCCCCACCCTGGTTTCTTAGGCCTTTGGACTAGGAGTTACACTATTGCCTCCCCTGGTTCTCAGGCCTTCAGACTTCGACTGAATTGTACCACCACTGGCTTTCCTGGGTCTCCAGCCTGCAGATGGTAATTAGTGGGATTTCTTGGTCTCCATAATCACATGAGCCACCACCAATTCATCATAATATATATACATATATATATATTTCCCATTGGTTCTGTTTCTCTGGAGAACCCTGAGTAATATAATCACCAATGGCTAATGATTTAATCAATTGTGCCTACATAATAAAATCTTCATAAAAATCCCTCAACAGTGGGGTTCAGAGAGCTTCTGGGTTGGTGAACACATCAGGGTGCTAGGAAGGTGGCACGCCTGGAGAGGTCATGGAAGATCTGCACCTCCCTCCCCCCAAATGCATGTCTTCCATTTGGCTATTCCTGAGTTGTATCCTTTATACTACACGGTAAGTATAAGCATTTCACAGAGTTCTGTGACCTGTTCTAGTAAGTCATCAAACCTGAGGAGGGGGTCATGGGAACCCCTGATTTATAGCCAATTGGTCAAAAGGACAAGTGGCAAACTGGGATTCGTGACTGGTGTCTGAATTAGGGGCAGTCTTTTACATTAGCATTCTGTCTTTTACGTTAGCATTCTGTAGATTGACAAAGTTATAAATACTATTTACAATTCCTAAAATGTGTGTGCTTTCTTATAGAAAATGTAATGTGGCATGCAACATATTTATTAAGAGTCCTAAATATCTTTACTTTCTCTGTTAAAGGAAGCCTATGTTCAGTATTTAATGTTTCAGTATCTTATTTTATTCTGGAATGATCTAGATATTCAATAAACTTCCATCATTTAAATTAATTTAGCAAAACTCTAAAGTTTCAAGTTACTAAAAAATCTGGAGAAACTATTTTTAAATAGACATACCATAAAACATAATTATTCTTAAAGAGTTCACCTAAAAACTCTTATCTCATTTACATTTAATTTACTTATGAAAATATCATACCAAGTTATTTTTCTTGCTGACAAATTACATAATAGAAATAATATCTTATTTGACTTCTATTAAACCTAGGTATAATAAAAGTATTATATTTAATGTTGATGACTCTAAAGACATGTCTGTATTAATTAAACCAACAAACTTTAACTAAATTTAATAGCAAATATTACTTTAATACTAAATATTTCCAAGATCACATGAAGCTGAAATTCATTTGGGTTAGTTTCTTTTATATTTCTGAGAACTTACTTAAGCACTTAATTTCCTTTAAACCAATTAAATAGAGCTCATTTACAAATTAATTTTGTCAATACCATTTGGGGACAGAGACATATCATATCTATAATGTACACACAGACATATAGACAGACACAACTAGAGATCTCATAGCTTTGTTTTGAAACTTAGTCATAAATCAGATATTACAATATAAAACTCACTAGTTTATTAATAACAGTTGAAATAAGTTAAGTTTACTTGCTTGAGTTTTTTTGTGGTATGCGGGCCTCCCCCTGCCGTGGCCTCTCCCGTTGCGGAGCACAGGCTCCGGACGCGCAGGCTCAGCAGCCATGGCTCACGGGCCCAGCCGCTCCGCGGCACGTGGGATCCTCCCAGACCGGGGCGCGAACCCGGTTCCCCTGCATCGGCAGGCGGACGCGCAACCGCTGCGCCACCAGGGAAGCCCCTACTTGCTTGAGTTTTAAAAGTTTCTCCCTTTTTTCCCCTCAGTCTCAGGAATTAGAGATGGTCTAGATAAGAGTTCCTGAGAGCCTAGGTAGAATATTTACATCTCAAAGGCACAGGGAGAGAAATTTGAGCTCCTCCTAGAAGGGCTTTGTTCCTTTAGGGTCAGAATTTCAAAAAGATGTTTTATCAAGCTGGCTTTCTCTAATTGCATAAGCAAAAACCAGTTTTGGAATGTCAAAAAAGAGCCTCATCTTGGCCATTTCAGGGCAGAATTTCCTTAGTTCCCAACTAAGTATGTACTTGTGGAGAGTGGCCAAGATGGTTGAGTAAACAACCTGAGCTCACCTCCTCTCGCGAGCACACCAAAATCACAACTATCTGCAGAACAACCATCAATGAAAAAGACTGGAACCTACAGGAAAAGAGCTTCTACAACTAAAGACATAAAGAAGGAATCACAGTAAGATGGGTAGGAGGGGTGGACTCATGATGTAATCAAATCCCATACCCCACTGTGTGGGGACCCACAAACTGGAGAATAATTATATTGCAGAGGTTCTCCCACAGGAGTGAGAGTTCTGAGCCCCACATCAGGCTCCCCAGCCTGGGGGTCCAGCACGGGGAAGAGGAGCCCCCAGAGCATTTGGCTTTGAAGGCTAGTGGGGCTTAATTACAGGAGCCCCACAGGACTGGGGGAAATAGAGACTTCACTCCTAAAGGGCATACATAAAATCTCATGTGCACCGGGTCCCAGGGCAAAAGCAGTAATTTGATAGGAGCCTGGGGCAGACCTATCTGCTGGTCTTGGAGAGGCAGGGGTGGTGGTGGTGGTAGTGGCTGTGGCTCACAATGGGGACATAGACATGAGTGTCAGACATATTTGGGAACATTCAACTGCATGAACACTCCTGGTTGCTGCCATCTTGGCTCATTAGCACCAAGATGTGGCCCCACCCAACAGTCTGAAGGCTCTAGTACTGGGACGCCTCAGGCCAAACAACTAACTGGGAGGGGACACGGCCCCACCCATCAGCAGACAGGCTTCATAAAGACTTCCTGAGCCCACAGCCACCTCTAGACATGCCCCAAGACATGGCCCTGCCCACCAGAAGGCCAAGACCCAGGTCCACCCACCAGTGGGCAGGCACTGGCTTTTTCCACCATGAAGCCTGTATAAGCCTCTAAACCAGCCTCACCTACCAGGGGGCAGATACCAGAAGCAAGAAAACTATGACCCCACAGACTGTGGAATGAGGCTGCTTAGACCCTACCCTAGGACCAGCTGGGACCTGGCCCTGCCCACTAGCAGGCTAACGCAATTTTTGGGACACCCCATGCCCCATAATCAATTGTGTAAGGAACCTGCCCCCACCCCAACAATCTGAAACAAGCTCTGGGATCTCTGGACCCTGTAGCCAGACTCCAGGAATAAGGTCTGCCTGCCAGTTATCCAGCACTAACCCCAGGATCTGGCTTCACCTGCTGGTGGGTGGGCAACAGTTCCAGAGTCTTCAGGACCCTGAACCTGACCACCAGTGAGCCAGCTCTAACCCTGGGGTCCCCTAGGGTTCTGCAATCAGCCACCTCCGGATGAGGCCCCACTATACAGCCAACAGCATCTGCACAAGGCAGAGCCTGGCAACCAACCAGACTAGGGGCCAACCAAGCCTACCAGACCATCCACGTGGTCAGCCAGCCACAAGAGAAGGGCCCACACAGCCCTCCTGGGGGAGTCCCTAGGGCATATGGCTTGGGTGATGAGAAGGAGTGTACTGCTGGAATGCACAGGACATCTCCTACAGAGGGTCACTTCTCCAAGGTCAAGAAATGTAACCTACCACGTACATAAAAATACAAAAAGAAACTTAGAAAAAATGAGGCGGCAGAGGAATATGTTCCAGACAAAGGAACAAAACCCCAGAACAACTAAGTGAAGTGGAGATAGGCAGTCTACCCAAGAAAGAGTTCAGAGTAGTGCTCATAAAGATGGTCCAAGAAATCGGGAGGAGAATGGATACACAGAGTGAGAAGTTAGAAGTTTTTAACAAAGAGTTAAAGAACAATCAGAGATGAAGAATGCAATAACTGAAATAAAAAACACACTACAAGTAATCAAATAGTGGAATAAAAGATACAGAAGAATGGGCTTCCCTGGTGGCGCAGTGGTTGAGAGTCCTCCTGCGGATGCAGGGGACATGGGTTCGTGCCCCGGTCCAGGAAGATCCCACATGCCGCGGAGTGGCTAGACCCGTGAGCCATGGCCGCTGAGCCTGCACATCCGGAGCCTGTGCTCCGCAACGGGAGAGGCCACGACAGTGAGAGGCCCACGTACTGCAAAAAAAAAAAAAAAAAAAAAAAAAAAAAAGAGAGATACAGAAGAATGGATCAGTGAGCTGGAAGACAGTAGTTGAAATCACTGCCACTGAACACAAAAAAGAATGAAAAGAAATGAGGATAGTTTAAGAGACCTCTGGGACAACCTCAAGCATGCTAATATTCACATTATGGAGGTCCAAGAAGGAAAAGAGAGAAAGGACCTGAGAAAATATTTGAATAGATAATAGCTGAAAACTTCCTTAACCTGGGAAAGAGAACAGTCACACAGTCCAGGAAGCACAGAGAGTCCCATACAGGATTAACCCAAAGAGGAACACACCAAGACACACTGTAATCAAAATGACAAATTTAAAGATAAAGAGTGAATATTAACTAGTAACTGTAAATATATATGCACCCAACATAGGAGCACCTCAACATACAAAGCAAATATTAACAGACATAAAAGGAGAAATCAACAGTAACACAATAATAGTGGGGGACTTTAACACCACACTTACATCAATGGACAGATCATCCAGACAGAAAATCAATGAGGAAACACAGGCCTTAAATAACACATTAGAACAAATAGACTTAATTGATATTTATAGAGCATTCCACCTGAAAGCAGAAAACACATTCTTCTCAAGTGCACATGGAACATTCTCCAGGATAGATCACATGCTGGGCCACAAAGCAATCCTCAGTAAATTTAAGAAAATTGAAATCATATCAATCTTTTCAGACCACAACACTATGAAACTAGAAATCAACTACAAGAAAAAAAACTGCAAAATACACAAACATGTGGAGGCTAAACCATATGCTACTAAACAACAGAGGATCACTGAAGAAATCAAAGAGGAAATTAAAAAATGTCTAGAGACAAATGGAAATAAAAAATACCCAGAGACAAATGAAAACAAAAACACAACAACCCAAAACCTATAGGATGCAGCAAAAGCAGTGCTAAGAGAGAAGTTTATAGTTATGCAAGATTACCTCAGGAAACAAGAAAAATCTCAAATAAACAACCTAACCTTGCATGTGAAGGAGCTAGAGAAAGAAAAGCAAACAAAACCCAAAGTTAGTAGAAGAAAAGAAGTCATAAAGAGCAGAGAAGAAATAAATGATAGACACTAAAAAAAAAACCAGAAAAGAACAATGAAACGAAAAGCTGGTTCTTTCAAAAGATAAACAAAATTGATAAACCTTAAGCTACACTCATCAAGAAAAAAAGGGAGAGGGCCCAAATCAATAAAATCAGAAATGAAAATGGAGGAGTTACAACCGACACCACAGAAATACAAAGGATCATAAGAGACTACTATGAGCAACTATATGCCAATAAAATGGACAACCTAGAATAAATGGACAAATTCTTAGAAAGGTACAATCTCCCAAGACTGAACCAGGAAGAAACAGAAAATATGAACAGACCAATTACCAATACTGAAATCAGTAATTTAAGAACCCCCAACAAACAAAAGTCTAGGACCCGATGGCTTCACAGGTGAATTCTATCAAACACTTAGAGAAGGGTTAACACCTATTCTTCTGAAACTATTCCAAAAAATTTCAGAGAAAGGAACACTTTCAAACTCATTCTATGAGGCCACCATCACCCTGATACCAAAACCAGACAAAGATACCACAAAAAAAGAAAATTACAGGCCAATATTACTGGTGAACATAGATGCAAAAATCCTCAACAAAATATTAGCAAACTGAATCCAACAATACCTTAAAAGGATCACACACAATGATCAAGTGGAATTTTTCCCAGGGATGCAAGGATTTTTTAATAACCACAAATCAATCAATGTGATACACCACATTAACAAATTGAAGAATAAAAAACATATGATCATCTCAATAGATGCAGTAAAATCTTTTGATAAAATTCAACATCCACTTATGGTAAAAAACAAAACAAAACAAAAAAAACTCTCCAGAAAGTGGGCATAGAGGGAACATACCTCAACATAATAAAGGCCATATATGACAAACCCACAGCTAATATCATACTCAAGGGTGAAAAGCTGAAAGCATTCCCTCTAAGATCAGGAACAAGACAAGAATTCCCACTCCCTCCACTTTTAATCAACATAATTTTGGAAGTCCTAGCCACAGCAATCAGAGAAGAAAAAAGAATCAAAATTGGAAAGAAAGTAGTAAAACTGTCACTGATTGCAGATGACATGATACTACACATAGAAAATCCTAAAGATGCTACCAGACAAGTACTAGAGCTCATCAATGAAACTGGAAAAGTTGCAGGATACAAAATTAATATACAGAAATCTGCTGCATTTCTATACACTAACAACGAACTATCAGAAAGAGAAACTAATGAAACAATCCCATTTACCATCGCATCTAAAAGAATAAAATACCTAGGAATAAACCTACCTAAGGAGGCAAAAGACCTGTACTCTGAAAAATATAAGATGCTGATGAAAGACCACACAAACAGATGGAAAGGTATACTGTGTTTTTGGATTGGAAGAATCAATATTGTTAAAATGACTATACCACCCAAGGCAATCTATAGATTCAAAGCAATCCCTATCAAATTACCAATGGCATTTTTCACAGAACTGGAACAAAAGAATTTTTTAAAATTTTTATGGAACCACAAAAGACCACAAATAGCCAAAACAATCTTGAGAAAGAACAGAGCTGGAGAAATCACGCTCCCTGACTTCAGACTATACTACAAAGCTACAGTAATCAAAACAGTATGGTACTGGCACAAAAATAGAACTATAGATCAATGGAACAGAACAGAAATCCCAGAAACAAACTCATGCACTTATGGTCAATTGATCTACTGCAAAGGAGGCAAGAATATACAATGGCGAAAAGACTATCTCTGCAACAAGTGGTGCTGGGAAAACTGGACAGCTACATGTAACAAATGAAATTAGAACATTCTCTAATACCACATACAAAAATAAACTCAAAATGGATTAAAGACCTAAATGTAAGACCAGCTACTATAAAACTCCTAGAGGAAAGCATAGGCAGAACAGTCTTTGACATAAATCACAGCAATATTTTTTTTGATCCATTTCCTAGAGTAATGGAAACAAAAGCAAAAATAAACAAATGGTGTCTAATGAAACTTAAGAGCTTTTGAACAGCAAAGGAAACCATAAATAAAACAAAAAGAAAACCTACGGAATGGGAGAAAATATTTGCAAACAATGCAATTGACAAGGGCTTAATTTCCAAAATATACAAATCACTCATACAGCTCAATAGCAATAAAACAAACAACCCTATCAAAAAATGGGCAGAAGATCTAAGTAGACACTTCTCCAAAGATGACATACAGATGGTCAACAGGCATATGAAAAGATGCTCAACATCACTAATTATTAGAGAAATGCAAATCAAAACTACAATACAATGAGATATCACCTCACGCCAGTCAGAATGGCCATCATCGAAAAGTCTACAAATAATAAATGCTGGAGATGGTGTGGAGAAAGGGGAACCCTCCTACACTGTTGGTGGAATGTAAATTGGTGCAGCCACTGTGGAGAACAGTATGGAGGTTCCTAGAAAGCTAAAATAGAGTTACCTTATGATCCAGCAATCCTACTCCTGGGCATATATATGGACAAAGCTATAATTCAAATAGATACATGCACCCCAATGTTCATTGCAGCACTATTTACAATAGCCAAGACATGGAAGCAACCTAAATGTCCATTGACAGATGGATGGGTAAAGAAGATGTGGTACATATATACAGTGGAATATTACTCAGCCAGTAAAAAGAATGAAATAATGCCATTTGCAGCAACATGGATGGACCTGGAGATTATCAGACTAAGTAAGTCAGAGAAAGATAAACATTATATGATATCACTTGTATGTGGAATCTAAAACAATGATACAAATGAACTTATTTACAAAACAGAAATAAATTCACAGACATAGACAACAAATTTATGGTTACCAAAGGGGAAAGGGCAAGAGGGATAAATTGGGAATTTGGGATTAACAGATACACACTATTATATATAAAATAGGTAAACAATAAGGACCTACTGTATAGCACATGGAACTATAGCCAATATCTTGTAACAACCTATATTGGAAAATTATCTGAAAAAGAATATGTATGTATGTGTGTGTGTGTGTGTGTGTGTGTGTGTGTGTGTATTACTGAATCACTTGCTGTATACCTGAATCATTGTAAATCAACTATACTTCAATTTTTAAATATTAAATTATTAAAAATTTATGCCAGATATAGGGATGAAAAAAAGTGAGAATATTAAAAGCAGCAATGGAAAAGCAACAAATAACATAAAAGGGAACTCCCATAAGGCTGTCAGCTGATTTTTCAGCAGGAACTCAACAGGCCAGAAGGGAGTGTCATGATATATTTAAAGTGATGAAAGGGAAAAACCTATGACCAAGAATACTCATCCAGCAAGGCTCTCATTCAGATTTGATGAAGAAATCAAAAGCTTTACAGATAAGCAAAAGCTAAAAGAATTCAGCACCACCAAACCAGCTTTACAATAAATGTTAAAGGAATTGTCTAGGTGAAAAAGAAAAGGCCATAACTAGAAACAAGAAAATTTCAAAATGAAAAAGTTCACTGGTAAAGGCAAACATACAGTAAAGGCAGGAAATCATGCACACAGAAACCTAGTATGGAGGATAAAAGCCAAAAGTAGTAAAATCATCTGTATCCACAATAAGCAGTTAAGGGATACACAAAACAATTAGATAAAACAGTCATCATGAGGGGAGGAGAGTACAAATGCAAGGTATCCAAAATGCATTTGAAATCAAGAGCTCAGCAGCTTAAAACAATAATATTAATATGTATTTATAGACTGCTATACAAAAACCTCATGGTAATTGTAAACCCAAAATCTACAATAGACGTACACACAAAAAAGAGAAACGAATCCAAATGTAATACTAAAGACAGCTATCAGATCACCAGAGAACAAAAGAAGAAAGGGGGAAAAAAGACCTATAAAAACAAATCCAAAACAATTAACAAAATGGCAATAGGAACATACATGTTGATAATTACCTTACATGTAAACGCCAACCAAAGACATAGACTGGCTGACTGGATATTGAAAACAAGACCCGTATATATGCTGCCTACAAGAGACTCACTTCAGATCTAGAGACACATACATTCTGAAAATGAGGGGATAGAAAAAGTTATTCCACGCAAATGGAAACCAATTAAGTAAGTACTTGCAAGTATACGTTTTGTGTGTACCTAAACCCGGCTGGGGTATTAGTCAGAGGTTATCTGGTGCTCCTTTTACTTCTGTTTGGGAGACTCTAGTATAGTACTCAATTTAAAGTTGTTTTTTTGCTGGGATAAAATTACTGTTGAAAACTGTGTGGTGGGTAGATGGGCTGTTGGTAATATTAACTCTTCTCGGTGTCACCCTGGAGTCGTTTCAGCTCTTTCACATGTCTCAGTTTCTCTCCCCAGCAGCCTAAAACCACCATGGGCACTCAGTGTCTTCCAACTGAGCAAAATCTTCCCAGTGTCTTTCAACTGGAGAACCCCTAAGTATCTTTCAACCGAGCAAAATTTCAGTATCTTTCAACTGATAAGTCTGGTTCCTTTTTAACGCACCACCAAATAAAACTCAGGATCATCAACCAAGATGGGTGATCCAAGACCAAGAGAGAGTCACCCAAGTTTGTGTGGACTTGCTGGGGAGGAGGATGGGCACAAGGTGCCCTTGCTGGTACCAAGGCTCTAGATCCTCCTAGAATTCAGGCAAAGGAGAGATGTCTGCTCTGGGTTCTCTCGTGGTCACCAAAACTGTCAACTGAAATAAAAAAATGCAGAACATGAAAGCTGTGAGTTTCAATTTTATTCAGGGATTTACTGAGGACTAGAGCCCAGGAGACAGCTTCTCAGATAGCTCTTAGGAACTGCTGTGAAGCGGTAGGGGGCGGCATCAGGATATATATGAATTTCGGGCACTGGGGAATACATGTAGTCAAGTATATATCTTGGTAAAAGATTACCACTAATCACAAAAACAGATCTCTCAAGTTAATGATTTTGGTGCTAATCTATGTATGGGAAGATGCAAGAATCTGGGGTCATTAAAATTCTTCCTGAGATATGCATCTTAACTATCTAGGGGCCCATATATCCAAAACACAGATACTTCAAACTGTTTTTCATCCTGAATTCCTTTCAGGGTATGCTGAATGTCAGAGTCTGCAGCAGCGAATGACTTGATCCTTGTAGAATTGAATGCGGGGAAACATTCTTTGTTTTACAATACATAGACATACATACACATACAGACAGATGCAAGCAGAGATCTTACAGCTTTTGTTTAAAAATGTTTAGCCATGAGAAATGTATGATCATGTAAAATTCACTAGTTCATGAAAGAAAAGTTGGATTGAAATTGTGTTTCCCGCAGATGGAATAAGTTAAGTTTACCTGCTCAGATGGCTAAAGCTTTTTACTAGTACTCAATATTTGTAAAGAAGACTTTTTTAAAAAATAAATTTTATTTATTTATTGGCTGCATCTGGTCTTCGTTGCGGTGCGCGGGCTTCTCGTTGCGGGGGCTTCTCTTGCTGCGGAGCACGGGCTCTAGGTGCGCGGGCTTCGGTCGTTGTAGCACTCGGGCTCAGTAGTCGTGGCTTGCAGGCTCCAGGGCGCAGGCTCAGTAGCTGTGGCACACGGGCTTTGTTGCTCCAGGGCATGTGGGATCTTCCCGGACCAGGGCTCGAACCCATGTCCCCTGCATTAGCAGGCAGATTCTTAACCACTGTGCCACCAGGGAAGTCCCTCAAGGACACTTCCTAAATGATCTTGTCTAATTGGAAAGTACCACATAGTGACCACTGTGATTCTAGATGGTCTTAGTAAGATTTTGCCATTTTTGTAGATATTGACAGCTTCTGGGACCACAGCTCTTAGACACAGAATTAGCAGGTGTGCCACAAGGTGGTGTGCTTAATTCTTTGAAACTTGAGGATCCCATTTCTTTAGCTAAGTCTTGGGTCTCTCAGAGCACAATTAATACCTAAGAGGAATATGCCAGTGGGTTGGGGATTTTGTGGTGTTTTACAGCATACCTGTTTGCATAGAACTCTTCTTGAGGTTGGTGGGTAAGGTTAGAGTTAGGTGGCAAGCACTCTAACAGCTTTTAAGTGCTTGACCTGCACCCACCACTTTTGTGGCTGTGGCTTCTGAGATTCCTGTTAGCAATAAATCTATTATTCCTTTCATGAGAAGATTTCTTTACAGTGGCAGACATCCTAATGGTTTTTAATAGTCTGACTTGTGCCTACTTAGATTTTGATGTGCCATTGGTCAAAACAGTCGAATTTCTTGTCTAAATTTGTTCCCCCAAGTCCCTCTCTGGTTTATGCTGTGGACTTACCTTGAGGCTTTGTGACTCCCCTAACAGCTGCCATCTTGCTTTCTTAGATTGAAGAGTACCCATTATTTTCCCCTGTAGAAATAATCCTCCCTAATTCAATAAGACTCACTGTTTTTGGCTGCCTGTGCCCAGTTCTTGAGACCTATGAGGACCTCCTGAAGGCAGCTTACCTTGTAGATGAAGCTGGCAACAAACTCAAACGTTGTGGTGCAGTAAGTCTCACCCAGAACTATCTGGAGTCTTTCACATCCCAATTTTCCACTCAGAAGGATGAGGACAAACAAACTCCAAGAGCTCAGAACACAAAATAAGCAAGGATAAACCCAAGAGAAGCTTACCAGAGATCCCAGAGAGTGGCTGAAGAGGCAGCAAACCAAAAGGCCTCTGTGGGTAACTTCACCTGTGTTTTGCAGCAGTTCATGGGATCTTCAGTAGCTGTCTTCAGGTCCCAACTCATTGCCAAAACCGTCAGTTGACAAAACAAAACAACTTAGTAATGAGCTTGATGTCCTTTATTTATGGGAAAACAATCCATGGATTCGGGGAGTACAATGCCTCACAAATAGTGAAGCGCCCTTCCTGAGGGATTTTGGGAAGAGCGAGTTTTATAGAGTTGAAAGAGGCAGTGCCAAAGCAGGGCATGATTGGCTACGAGGTCGGGGATTTCCTTATAAGGCTAGCAAGTCCTGTTTTTTAAGGTAAATCGCTAAAGCTGAGCTGGAGGATAGTGATTGGTGTATGATAAAATTCCTTGACAGGTGTTTCCTATAAGTGCTGGCTGATTTAGGTTTAGGTTTGTGATGTGGGCCTGGCCACTGGGGTGGGCTTCACTATGTGGGTCCTGATATCTGAATCACCTTTATCAATAGGCACAGCAATAGCAATAGTGTTTGCCGTAGCATAACTTCCCCTTTGGCTGGTTAAGAGGGAATCAAGGACTGCATGATTGTCCATAACAATCCTAACTAATGGGTTTAGACTAGTTTGTCTTTCGAAGTTGAATTTGTGTTTCTTATGATTTTTGTTAGGGTCTAAGGCAAGTTTTGGGCCGTGTTTGTCAGTGATATTATCCCTAATGGGGGAATTGCCAGTTACATAGTATGCATGAAAACAGAGTTACTTATACCTTCTGGGAGTTTTGTTTTGTTTTTTAATAAGCTTGGGTGCACTGCATTTTGAAGGTTTCTGGGTCGTATTTTTTCCAGAGAAACAGGATCCACAGGAGGGATGGTACCTCTATATATGTAAAAGTGTCTCACAATTATCCCGAATACACAGGATAAATCAGTGTGTGGCAGATCGGTGTAAGCCTATCCACATAAAATGGAGTACTCTAGTTGGAAGTAAACTGTACTGGAAGTATAAGTATCATTTATCACAACAGGGGTAAGCCAGTTTGGTGTCCTTCAAGGCAGACAAAGTTTTGAGTGGAACTACATAGTTCAGCAAAGCAGGGTGTTTTCTGAAGAGGATGAACTGACTGTCGTGGTCAAGAAAGCCTCAATATTGTTGTCTACTCCTGATTGGCAGGTCTCGCTGATGGTATTATAATAACCTTAGCAAAAGCGTTCTGATAATGTGACGTCAAGGTCCATTTTTATAAGGCTGAAGGTTGGGATTAATGATATGAGGGAAGCTTAAGTGCCAGAAGGGGCCTATAAAAGGGAATCTGTCTTCTGAGATGTTTAAAGGAAGTGATATTAAATTAGTGTCAGCAGGGTCTGGTGGAGGATACTAGATCCAGCAATCAGCTAAATTCAGAGCAGCAGCTATGACTGGGAAACACATATAGGAGAGTTTTCTTTTCCCTGAAGTGGCAGAAGAGGGCAATAGGGGTTCAGAAATAACAGGATGAAGATAAGGGAGATCACATAGCGTTCTGGAGGGTGTAAAAGTGTCGTAATAGGTAATATTAGTAGAAGGGCAAAGGGACAGAAAAAGAGTGTTGAAAATGAGAAAATTACTCTCACTCTGTCATCTTGGGTGGAACCTATCCCCTTCCGAAGACAGCAGCTTTTGTTGTCTCAGGGAGAAGTTGCCCACTTCCGCTGTTAGCAGCTTCTGGAAGATTCCTCAGAATCCTCAGTCTAAGGTCTTCTGATGAAATAGATGTCCAGTAGTGTGGGAGGAAGTGATGTATATCTTTTAAGTTAAACATTTTATATACTGAAAAAAAAATCTAAGTATCAATACCTTGGAGTTTTACTGATATATCAGTTGTTAATGGTACCAACAAGAAAGTTTTCACTAAGGGTCAATGGAAGTTTTATTTCTGTTGCCTATTTCAGAAGACCAAACCTCCAGGTGGCAGATCACACGGAGGATGTTTAGGTGCATATTTTGAAGATGTACCATACCCACTGGTCATAAAGTTGGAGATATTTTATAAATCTCCTGGAATATTCAGTCACATGAGCTTGTAATAGAGTAGAACCTGGGATTGGAAGTGAAATTCCCAAATGCATGAGGCAGTTTTTTATTAACACATAAGGAGGAAACTTGTGGATCTTTGAGTGGTTTATCATCATTGGGCTAATGGCAGTACTTTGGGCCCGGAAAGTCTGAGGGTTTTTGAGAGCTTTAATAATTAAAATTTTAGAATTCTGTTAATTTTCTTTATTTTTTTCTGAGTTTGAATATGATATGTACAGAGGAATTCCTGAGTAAAATGTAATATTTTAAAGGATTTAAAAATGGCAATACCAGCAAAATGTGTGTCCCTGTTACTGGAGAGATACCTTGGCATTTCCCATATCAGGAGTGGGAAACCATTTCACTCAGCTCTCCAGCAAGGAGAGGCCTCAACCCACCCTAAGAATACACGACAATAACCAGAACACACTCGTTGCCCATTTGGACATGTTTAAGGGGACCTCGAGGCTCTGGTTCCTATTTCCTACCTTTACAGACTTTCAGGATTTGTGAGATTACAGGTAGGACATGCCTCAGCAATACCTCTTACCATTTCCCCACTACTGTTGGTTCGGTGCTGTGGCCAAACCATCTCTGCTATTAAGGGTGATACCATGAAGTGTTTTTGCTAAAATCTGTTTTTATCATGGTTATCTTAGATAATGGCAAAGCATCTCAAGGTCTGTTAAGTCACCATTTATTTTATAGAGGTTCCCAGAGAGGTCAGGAAATCTGCTTCTAAACCATGAGGACATCATGGAATTAACCTAAAATCACATATTTACTATCAGTATGAAATATCCTCCTGTATATTTTGTCAGTTAGTCTGAGCAAGGGCAATTAAGTTAGCTATCAGAACTGATTTAATTTCTATGAGAAGCCTATATTTCAAGGGGACATTTAAGTCCCTAATATCATACCCTATTTAGCAATTTTTTAGTTTTACTTTTCCTGTTTGAACCATTAACAAATACGACTAAATAATAGTTATTTAAGAGTCTCTAGAAGGTCTGTCCAGGGCATAGATAATCTCCTAAAAGGCATAAGCAACCATGGGGGTTTTCTGTTTCAGGTGAAGGAAGGAGCACGACTGGCTTTGGAGTATAGCAATAATATTCCTTAGGTGACCAGCTGAAAAGTGGTGAGTGCTTTTCTTCCATAGAAGAGTGTATACAGCATGAGGGCCATTAAGATTACTGAAGACCTTAGAACTAAGCTTAATGAAGTTTTTACATACTTTGCTGTTGCTGTTACAGCTTGCAAAGTGGATATGTTTTGGTTATTGGATCTAAGCAATAGGCCTTTCATTAGTCCTATGTAACTGAGTCAGTACCCCCAAGTGCCTGTCCACAAATATTTTGAACAAAAAAGAAAAATGGTCTGTGAATCCAGAATCCTGGAAAAATGTTTGGAAGAGAGTCATTGCATCAGTCTTTGTGCTTAAATGTGTGTTTCTTTTAACTTGAAATATATTCAATCATTGAAAGATACAATTACCATATTTAATTATGCATAACTAACATAGGAAGATAAACTCTTAATCTGTTAAGTTTATCACCATTATTTTTACAGTTTGGACTTAATTAAAAGGTAGAAAAATTTATTCTTATTGTTCTTTCTTGTATAGAATTGAGAAGCAAATCTTCATATTCCCTAGTGGCCATTTCAGGAAACCCAAAGATAGTTTAGGCATAAAAGACATTTTAATAATTTTATTATTCTGAATTTGGAGCCTAGATTTGGGAGAGGCGAAATCAAGGCTAGCTGTCAGAGGAGACAAGGTGTAAGTCATAAGTATCTAAAGACAAGAAATATTTATAATCAACACTGTAAAACTACACTAGATTATACCAAGGCTAAAGCTGTATTGGGGGAAAAAAGACAGCAGCAGGGCCTCATATAAGCCAGTAGAGGAGGATGTTTGTTCATTTCTGAGACTTGGACGACATTCACATTTTTTCTGTTTCAGACATGATTACACAGTGGTCTTGGTTTTGTCTCACTTCGTCACCATCATAGAGGGGCCTTGTCAGACGTTGGTGTGTGAATTTCTCTATGCTCACAGGAGAACAGGCTGAGCCTTGAGTGCCAGGCCAGCTTCCATATGCCAAGGGGCTGTTTTCCTCTTTCTCATCAGTGACACAGACTCTGAGAGGACTGTCTTATCTATATTTTAAGTGTCAGCTGTCAAGCCTTACAAGGAGCCCCTGCCATGAAATCTGAGTGTGGCCGTTTTGAAATAAGATTTTGAAACCCGGGAGTAAGTATGGGTCAAATCTGGACCTCAAGAAGAAGCCTGCAGGGTCTTTAAAAACTCATCTGGGCCCCTTTATCTCCAGTCAAATTTGTAAGAAATAAATCAGCAGCTAAAGCATCACTTTGCTCGGGGATTTTGCTGACCACCACGACCCCAACCCACACACATTTTGTTTACCCCCATCCAAATTTACCATTTTGGACTTTGTGCTCCTGATACAAACTTCCATAGACACTTTACTTAGTGATAAGTGTTTATGTCCCAGATCCGCAACTATACAGCTCAAGCAAAAGAACGTCTCTCATTCATCTTATTCAGGCCTTAGACAAAAGCCTGAAATTAAGCAGGTGCTCAATATTGTTTAATCGATTAGTGAATTATTAATGAAAAACATTTTAACGGAAGACTCAACATAAAATGTAACTTTGAAAACTTCTCTATCCACAGGAAGTATGTTGAGTAAAAAGCAACAAAAGAGGAAGACTGAAGTCCTAAGTTCTTCCCTGGGGACATTTCACAAAGTGGACAAAATCTGATCAATTCCTCAGGAGTCGCTGCAAGTTCCTTTACCTGGTTTTTAACTTTTTAAAAAAATTTATTTATTTTACTTATTTTTGGCTGCACTGGGTCTTCGTTGCTGCGCGTGGGCTCTCTCCAGTTGTGGCGAGCGGCGTCTACTCTTTGTTGCCATGCGTGGGCTTCTCATTGCGGGTGGCTTGTCTTGCTGCGGAGCACAGGCTCCAGGCGCGCAGGCTTCAGTAACTGTGGCTCGTGGGCTCAGTAGTTGTGGCTCGTGGGCTCTAGAGCGCAGGCTCAGTAGCTGTGGCACACGGGCCTAGTTGCTCCGTGGCATGTGGGATCCTCCCGGACCAGGGATAGAACCTGTGTCCCCTGCATTGGCAGGCGGACTCTCAGCCACTGCGCCAGCAGGGAAGCCCCAATGGTTTTGTTTTAAAACCTTTCACCGATACTATTTGTTTCCCAGTAAGTCGTTGTCATCTCCCATCTTGTTGATCCTTAAAATACACCTTCCCATGAAGTGTTTCTGGGAAGGTATATGAAGGACAGAGGACCACTTCCCATTAAATTTGAAATGATTTGTTTTTATCTTTAAGAACATTTAACAGGGGATCTACCCTCTTAACAAATTTTTGAAGATGACATGATTGTCTATGTAGAAAATCCCAAAGAACTTACCCAAAAACTCAAGATAGAATGAAATACTTAGGTATAAACTTTAAAAACTGTACAGACTCTGTATACACAGAAATTTTAAATGTTGATTAAAGAAATCAGAGAAGACCTAAATAAATGAAGAGATACACTATACTCATGGATTGGAAGAGTTATAATAAAGATGTCAGTTCTCCCCCAAACTGATCTATAGATTTCACACAATTCCCAGCAAAATTCCAGCAAAAAAATATTTTTGTAGACATAGAAAAGCTTATTCTAAAATGTGTGTGGAGGGACTTCCCTGGCGATCCAGTGGCAGAGACCCTGCACTCCCAATGCAGGGGGCCTGGGTTCAATCTCGGGTCAGGGAACTATATCCCACATGCTGCAACTAAGAGTTCACATGCCGCAACTAAAGATCCCGTGTGCTGCAACTAGGACCCGGCATAGCCAAATAAACAAACAAACAAACAAACAAACAAACAAATAAATATTTTAAAAAAGAAAATTAAAAAAAAATAAAATGCGTTTGGAAAAGCAAAGGACCTAGGATGGCTAAAACAATTTTGAAAAAGAAAAATAAAAGTGGGAGGAATCACTTGACTTGATGTTAAGGCTTATTATGCAACTATAGTCGTAAAGACGGTGTGGTATTTATTGGCAAAGGGCTAGATACATAGATCAGTGGAAATTAATAGAGAACCCACAGATAGACCCAAGGGTTAAGGATGAAGGCTGGTGGGTGTGGCTATTAAAGGGGTAGCACTAAGGAGCATTGATTGTGGTGGTTGTTCCATGACTACAAGATGCAATTGCACAGAACTATATATATATATATACACATACACATACAAACAAGTGCATGTAAAACTGGTGAAATATGAATAAGCTCTATGGATTGTATCAATGCCAATTTCCTGGTGTTTTTTTTTTTCCTCTTTTCCAGTTCCTGTTTTTTATTCTTTAAATTGCAGTAATAACTGACATATAACATTGTTTTAGGTGTACAGCCTAATGATTCAGGATTCGTATAGATTGCAAAATAATCACCACAATAAATCTAATTAACATTTGTCACCACACGTAGTTACAAATTTTTTTCTTGTGATGAGAACTTTTAGGATTTACTCTCTTAGCAACTTTCAAATATACAATACAGTGTTATTAACTTTAGTCACTGGGCTGTACATTACATCCCCAGGACATGTTTATTCTGTAACTGGAAGTTTGTACCTTTTGACCCCCTTTACCCATTTCACCCACCTGGTGTTTGATACTGTACTATATACATATACACCTCATTTTATTGCACTCCGCAGATAGTGCATTCTTTACAAATTGAGGGTTTGTGGCAACCCTGCATCAAGCAAGTCTATCAGCACCATTTGTCCAACAGCATTTACTCACTTCAGGTCTCTGTGTCACATTTTGGTAGTTCTCATAATATTTCAAACTTTTTCATTATTATTATATTTGTTATGATATCTGATCAATGATGTCACTACCACGACTTGCTGAAGGCTCAGATGATGGTTAGCATTTTTCGGCAATAAAGTTATTTTTTAATTAAGGTATGTAGTTTTTTTTAGACGTAATGCTGCTGCAAACTTAACTGACCAAAGTATAGTGTAAACATAACTTTTATATGTACCGGGAAACCAAAAAGTTCACTTTATTGCGGTGGTCTGGAACCGAACCCACAATCTCTCCAAGGTATGGCTTTATTGCTATATAGGACATTATTACTGGGTGAAACTGGATGAAGGGTGCATGGGACCACTTGTTCACTTTTTGACACTTCCTCTTAACTTATAATCATTTCAAAATAAAAATTTTAAGTGACCCCTCCCCCCCAAAAGCCATGTCACTTATTCAACTGTACCCACCTAAAACAAATACTACAAACTCATACCATAAGCTCATTTATACCAGGTTTTGTAAATATTATTTTGTCTAAATGGCAAATAATTTTTTTCCCTTCTTTTCACAATCAAATTCAGATGTGGGTCATCCTACTACAAAACTGGTCTAAACTCTTAACAAATGTCAATGGCACAAAAGACGAAAAAAGCAACAGATTGTTCCTGTGTCTTACATTTTAAAGGCAGAACAGGGACTTGACAATCAAATGCAATGTGTAAATTTTTATTGTATCCTGGATTAAAGAGAATATCTTTAAAGATACTTTTGCATATAACAAACCCACAGGTATCATCATTCTCAGTGGTCAAAAGCTGAAAGCATTCCCTCTAAGGAACAAGGCAAGGATTCCACTGTCACCACTTTTTTTTCAACATAGCTTTGGAAGTCCTAGCCACGGCAATCAGGGAAGAAAAAGAAATAAAGGGAATCCAAATTGGAAAAGAAGAAGTAAAACTGTCACTGTTTGCAGATGACGTGATACTATACAAAAGAAAATCCTAAAGATGCTACCAGAAAACGACTAGAGCTCATCAATTAATTCAGTAAAGTTGCAGGATACAAAATTAATACACAGAAATCTCTTGTATTCCTATACACGAACAATGAAAGATTAGAAAGAGAAATTAAGGAAACAATCCCATTTACCATCATATCAAAAAGAATAAAATACCTAGGAATAAACCTACCGAAGGTGGCAAAAGACCTGTAGTCTGAACAATATAAGATGCTGATGAAAGAAACTGAAGACCACACAAACAGATGGAAAGATATACTGTGTTCTTGGACTGGAAGAATCAATATTGTTAAAATGACTATACTACCCAAGGCAGTCTATAGATTCAATGCAATCCCTATGAAATTACCAACAGCATTTTTCACAGAACTGGAACATAAAATTTTTAAAATTTTGTATGGAAACAAAAAAGACCTTGAGTAGCCAAAACAATCTTGAGAAAGAAGAACAGAGCTGGAGGATTCACACTCCCTGACTTCAGACTATACTACAAAGCTACAGTAATCAAAACAGTATGGTACTGGCACAAAAGCAGAAATATAGATCAACAGAACAGGACAGAAAGCCCAGAAATAAACTCACGCTATGAACCTAAAATTGCTCTAAAAATAAAGTCTACAGGAATTCCCTGGCTGTCCAGTAGTTAGGATTCCACGCTCTCACTGCTGAGGACATGGGTTCAATCCCTGGTCAGGGAACTAAAATCCCACAAGCCGTGCGGTGTGGCAAAAAAAAGAAAAAAAGAAAAAAAAAGGTCTGCTAAAAAGGGCAATTCTTTGTTGGTTTCATTACTTTTTGAGAGTCAGCATTTGCTTTTTATGTTCATTGGTTAATTACAGGTTTTAAGTTGGATATTTACCTCCTTTGCCCATTTTTTTAAAGGAACTTTCTCTTTCATAGATTTGTTAGTCCTTTGAATATATTAGTGACTTCAGCCCTTTATTTGGAGGAAAGAAGAAATGGTGTGTTCAGGCCAATTGCTTTATGTGAACACTTAACAGACCAAAGGTGCATTCCTACAGACTGTGGGCCTTGTACAGTGAACCACCCAAGAAACCAGCTCTTTTTTTGAATAAAGGGAAAGATGGAGTAAGCCTTTTCTCTTGCTTCAAAGGCATTTCAAGGCATTTGGGACATAGTTACTTACAGAGAAGAACTTTTGTACTTGGAAGGAAACAATGTAGATAAGCATAGGAAATATAAGGTAGAAGCTAGGTCATAAGATACAGTCATCTTATCTCATCAGTTACCCTGGCATATGTTTGCAGAAGACTTGTCTTTTATTTATTCATAAAAGGTGTCCTTATATTAAGAAAATCCATGATATGGGCACCATAGACCAAATGTTTGGGTCTCCTCCAAAATTCATATATTGAAACCTAATCTCCCAGTGTGAAGGTGTTAGGAGGTGGGGCCTTAAATTATAAGGGTGGAGTCATGAATGGGATTAGTGCCCTTATTAAAGAGACTCCAGAGAGCTTCCTTGCCCCTGCCACCATGTGAGGTTACAGCTAAAAGACAGCCATCTATTAACTAGGAAGTGGGCCTTCAGCAGACAGTGAATCCGCCAGTGCCTTGATCTTGGACTTCCAGACTGCCTGTGAGAAATAAATTTCTGTTATTTATGTCACCCAGTCTATGAATGGACTAACACATGGGACTAAACTTTTTTCCTTGGTCATCTATATTTTGACTTTGTTTATTATATTTATTTATTTATTGCAAAAGCAGAATTGTCACATTTATCATTCTTTCATTTTATGTCTCTGGGGTTTGTATCATACTAAGAGAGGTCTTTCTTATTCTTAGACTATAAATACAAAATATTTTATAGTATCACCATGCACTTTCTCAAAGGACTACATTTCATATTACTCATTCACACAAAACCTTGAAATGGTACCATAAACAACAGGTTGTCAACTAGGGATGATTTTGCTCCCACCATGGAACATTTGGCCAGGTCTGGAGACATATTTGATCTACACACTGGGGGTGTACTACTGACATCTGTGGGTAGAGGCCAGGGATAGAGCTAAACCCCTGCAATGCACAGGACAGCTCCCTCCCACCTCCAACAAAGAATTATCCAGCTCAAAATGTCCATATAGTGACGAGGTTGAGAAAACCTAACATAAACCATCTCTCTTCCCTGGTTGTTCTGATACCCACTGTTTCGATCTTCTGTATAAAATCAAACACTGAAAAGAGTGAATGAGATGGAAAAGAAAGAAAAAGGGAGAAATTGATAAGGAAATTTTGGTAAGTTGGAGAAAACCATTTTACCCCACTGATCGTATCCTTAACTCAGTCAGCCCCTGTAATTCAGCTCCAAAAGCTTAAATTTAACAAACATCATTTTATAAAGTACACCAGAAAAAGAGTTAGAATATTGGAGAAAAAAACCTGGCAAACATTACTGGCATACTACTAAGGGACAGAAGCATGAAGAGACTAATTATTATGTAAATGCCTTTATTTGAACTAAAACATTGCTACCAGATTACATCACTTTTCAGAGTTAGAGTAACATTGTGATCTTGAAAACTATAGCAAACAGCTTGACAAAGCAAGAGTACATTAAGTCCTACATATATGTTTATTTTTTAGTGACCACATCTCCTTGTCTTAGGTGTAAAATCAGAAAATTTATTATACACTTAGCATACTTGGCCTACCGTATCCTGCCTAAATTCTGAGCCCACTCTCTCCTCAAAAGTGTCATAATCAACAGCATTTTAAATCTAAAGAGAGAGTTTGATGATACCGGTTTTAAAACAAATAAGCATATATTGAACCAAGTGTTTTAAGACAAAATATGTCAATTGTTTACAGCTTCAGTGTGAGAGGGAAGATGGAAATTCAAGGTACATTTTTCTTCTACCTATAATGTATGTTTTTTACTTACTTGAAGACCCCTTAAAAAAAGTAGCAAAATCAGCAGTCTTATTTAATGTAATCAAAATATTCTTAAATGTACAAAAAAGGATCATGTAGAAAGAATACTGTAAAAAGATACTGATTTTTAAGAATAAAAGAATATGAAAAGCTTCTATTACATTCTACACAGCCAGTTACTTCTGTAAATTTTCAGTACTAGAGAGATAAGCGAAGGATACTCATATCCAAATACCCTCTGACCACAGTTCTTGAATAAGAACTAGCATACTGGATGAAAAGCAGAATTATTGTCTAATAATATTCATATCCAGTCATCTAAGCAAGTCCCAGGAGGTGGACATTCTAAGAGGGAAACAGATACAGAGAGAAATACGTACAGCAACGGGAAACATCAAGGGCAGCGATCTAGGAGGAGCGAGTAAATGATTTGGCTATGAGCACATTTCAGGTGGGCCTGACAAATCCACCTTGACTACGGGAAAGAGGAGTTGTTGTTATTAAAACTCTTTCCCCTGAGGGCTCCCATGATGAGCTTAGTCTTGTTAAAAGTCCTTTAAATAACCAACAGTTCCTTAAGCCATGAGCACTTCACCTGGAAATTGCTGACCTGCTAATCATGCACTTGGGAGCAAGGTTGTTTTTATTCAAATTGGTTATTTTACACTCTCTTCATTCCCCTGCCCATCAAGCATGCAAACACGGTCATGACCATCTTGGGCTTTACTTCCACAAGGTCTTCCGGGAGAGCGTACACCCTGGCTCCAATTCTCCTAGCCATTGACACCGCGTACCTATTTTTGGAGGAAACAAAAATTAAGGTGAAATTCTGGTCAGTCAAGGGCACAACATGAGACATCTATCTCCTCTTATATAATCATTTGTCTAGGACGCAAAACTTCTATAGCGAAAGTTCAAATCGGAATGATTTCATTTTTCGTTATTTTGTTTTCTGTTTTATTTTGTTTGCGAGATCACTCATAAGTAACACCAGATTTTTAAGCTCTACTATTTGGGGCTGATAATATTTATTCACTCTTTTTCTACAATATAAAATGAGAAATAATTTTGGAGCACTGATTTGATATGAAAAAAATATTTTTCTAGAATACATATATAATTACCCAGATTGATATTCTCGTTGAGCACATAATAAGATAATAGTAACTCTCATGAGATCTTAGAGATTTGGGGTGGAAAAATTTAGGCCAGACTCAAAATACAAGTTGGTAGATGCAGTGAATACTTCCAAATATTCAAGGGAGGGGAGACAGTCTACATGGTACATGGCCAGAGTGGCCGAAGCAAGGAATGGAAAGTGTAGAGAAAGGAAGGGAGAAAAGAACCGACGTGTCCAGCTGGGGAAATTTGCAGGAGCTCCCCTCAACTAATACACAAGGCATTTCTAGGTGTTCTGTAACAGGAATCTTTACAGATGATCAAGCATCTGGAAAAAGAAGCCTCAGGAGTTCTCTATAAATTATGGATATTAAATCTTTATCATATTATGCTACAAATATTTTTTAAGGAGGGCAGAAATGACGTGCTTAACCACGAAGTTTTGCAGTAATGTTTCTTAGCTATCCTGTGAAGCCCTGCTGGGGGCTGATTTTTAGTGTGTGCTGGGAAAGTTTTCATGGGTTACCTGTGAAACCAGATCACAGTCTAGGTCTTTGGAGAAGGGAAGAGACAGGTGGAAAAGACCTTCTCAATACAGCTGAAATGCAGGAAACTTTCAAGGCACAGTTCCACCTGAGGGTTTAGCATCCTACCCACTTAAGGGACCAAGATAATAAACTCAACATACATAGTAAAGTGGTCTATGCACAGTAAGAGAGACATCACTAGATAATGTGTGTTAAAAGAGTGCGACAGAAGAATACTCTTATCAAAGGCATGGTTATTCTTAGCTCACCTTTCCTTTGTGAGTTTGCAGCTAAGTTGCATTAAAACATACATCATTTCTGTAATCTACTAAAGTAACAACTGACTGAGCACCTATCTACTAGGTCAGGTGCAATGCTAGGCTCTTACAGATTTTATTCATTTCAAAATCTCCAAGGTAAGTATTATTGATCCCATTTTACTGATGAGGAATCTGAGGCTAGAAGAGGTTTCCCCCAGGTGACGTCATTCTCAAGTGGCAGAACCTGAATGAGAATGCAGACCTGCCCGACTATAACGCCTGTGCTCTTGCCAGGATATTATGCAGCATCCCTTACTTGGCATTATTGTGCTTGTCATCTTCTGTAAGATTGCCGCTCTTAACAAGGTCATAGTTTATGCAGCCTGGCTGGATGGCATCAATTAAATCCACAACTGCCAAACTGGAGCTGATCGTCTTGTCCTAGTGTAAAAAGACAATACGTCTGAGAATTTCAATGTGTACAAATTAACGTGGATTACCTATATAAAGCTGCCAGAAACAAAGTCCAGTGAATTAAAAAAGAATCACGCCATTGGCCCAACAATGATTCTCACTCACAAAGAAACCAAAAGCTAGCCTTCCAAATTATAGGTACTTTCTAGAGCAAACAATGTTTAATAGGCAAACATGGAATTCTTACCTTAAAACTCTGAATGGAAGTTGATTTTCCAGCTTCACTCAATGTTCTGTTCACCCAGCTTACAATGATGTCGTCATTAGCTTTCTGACCGTCTCCAAGATCTTCCAGGACATTGAGGGTATATCTAAAAGAAGCAGCAGAAGAAAAGGTCCTGATCTACTTCATGAGAAAAAATTCAATTAGAAAGATGCTTTATCTTTAATTTCTTCTCCTTAGGTTTAGATTTCTTGGAAAGAGAGTTGCACTGTATGAAAAAAAAAAAAAAAAAAAAACCGAACATTTCAAGTAGTAGTGGCTTGCCATTGAGCTGCCTTTTGCACTGGTGGGGGGAAGATTCTCAGTGCTTTAATGAGTAAGCCCAACAGTCTACTGCAGTCTCATTCTGTACTAGTCCAACCATGGTAAGGACTTAAAATAAGCTGTGCTTTGGCTGGTACCCAGTTATAATGAATGCTTTTCAGCATTACAGTTAAGAGATCTTTCTCAAATGTATACATGGGGTATTCATAATTTTTGCTATTTTTATTCACCAACACTAAATGAGGCTCAAGTTTGTCTGTCAGGCTTCCTATGAAAAAAGGGAAATAGTCACAGTTCTGCGGCCTCACTTTCAAGAAGCCATCTCTCATTGGCCATCCAACATATATTCATTACTTAAGCTCACTTCAAAGTCTAAACACAGAAATTTTAAAGATGTAGTCATTGATACATTTGCTTAAAAATAATAAGGACTAGATCACAGACCTGTATTATAGTGAAGCTTAAACGGCTAAAATTGTGTACCATACCTTCTCATCAGCTGCCAGACTAAAGCTAAAGTCAGGGTTTGGTTCCCATCATTCAGGTCTTGCCCTCCAATGCCAACCAGGGAGAATTTGGCAGGATGCTTCCCTAATTCAACAGCATAGTTGCAGTTTTCTAGCTGCAAACACACAAAAGCAAATGCTTAAAAGATTTTTCACTTGTTTAATCTGTATATGCACGTGTGCACAAAACTAAGACACAGTTCCTTTCCTTAAGAAGCTCAGAGCCAACGAGTTTCCCAAACAAAAGAAACAAATTAAAAGTCTGTAAGAAATATGTGCAGCAACCTAATTATCTACCTTTTTCATGTTGGCTCCAAGCTTCGGGTATGGAGGTTTATTCACCTTACTCCAGTCAACAGGAACTTTAATTCGTTCGTATAACTGTAAGATTACCAGGGCATCTTGCAGGTCACTAATGATTTAAAAAGAATTTGATCAATGCTTTCAGACGGCTGGGCCTATGTTTCCTTAAAAACAATAACACTACACTGTCAAACAAGATATATAAAACCATAGATAATACCCAAGACTCCTATTTTTTTAATCAATCTGTGCTGAAAATAGAGCTAACACCATCCAATTCTCTTAAAAATATTTACTGAGAACTTATTGTTTGAAAAGTACTGTTCTAGAAGCTGGGCACATAGGACAAAAATCCCTGGCCTTTAAAGTCAGAGAGAGAGGGAGAGAGAGAGGGAAGAAACAAGTATATGGATAATATGATTTGGGGTGTATTTAATTGCTATGAAAAAAAAAAAAAGAACGAGGTTAGGGGTTAGGTAGTGGTAGGTGGTGGTCAAGATCTGAATCAGTGGCTTGAATACAGCAAGGGAATAACGCATTAGATGTGGAAAAGAACATTCCAGGCTGAGAGAACAGTGAGTACAAAGGCTTCAAGGCATCATGGATGGTCTGCTTAAGGCACTCTCTGGTCTCTGTTTCAAAATATAAAGTATCTGTTGCCTACGGTGTTAGGAAGACATTTGTACATTCTTTCACTTAATGTTATTGATCATGTAAAGAAATAATCTGGGCTTTTGTGTATTTGGAAATGAAAATGGGAGTCACCACTCAACATTTTCCAATATAAGTAAAATGCTACAAACTAACATTTAGGAAAGATTTAGAGCTGTAATTATTTGTGTAGCGTCCATTCATGATGTTCATAACTGTTTACAATAGCAGTAGGAAGGCTTACGCATAGAGATGGTTTACATGGGGATTAACACCAAGAGAGTTCATCCAGTTACGGAAGGTTCTTTCTTCACGAGTTTCTCCTATTAAAAATATTCACAATGTTTACATATTCATTAAATACCTTGTATATGTGCATATAACATCAACCCACATATAAGATTATTTTATTTCTTCTTTACAGATCTAGAGCTTTTTCTCCATTGTGTCTCTAAGTGTCTCTAAGAGTCTCTAAGCAGCCTCTCCAAATACATTCTCTCTAGATACACGCTTCTTTTTTAAACTGGATGAATTTATTTTAAAAGTACACAAACTTATTAATAACCAGTTAAGCAATTTAGAGGTGTATGAAGTTTTTATAATCTCCTCCTCTGTCTAATCCTTCTCCAGTATCTCCCCAAATCCCCATACCTCTAAAGTAACTGATGTTTATCAGTTTAGTTTTTATTTTAAAATTTTGCTAGGGTCATATCATATAAACCTCTATACTCATATTAATCTACATTTTCCCTCTACCCATTTAACAAATACTAAGCTACATATATGTACTCCTTTTACATGCCTATATTAGAGCAACAAATTATTTGAAACTTCAAAAGCATAAAATTAAAAGATTTCATAGTAATGATAGTAGACATGCAATGAACTACTATTTACATTTGTTAATTTTTAAGTACCATACTTCATGCATATATAATCTGGCAAAGGTAAACTCTGCCTTTCCCGAACTTAAACGAATAATTACCATGCATTATTATTATTTTTTGAGTAGGTTAAGTGTGAAAGGAACTGGGGCCAGTTTCAGTTAGTCTGACTGGAAGAATGAAACATAAATATTGTAAATTTATAAATTTTATGCAAATGTGTGTAAAATTTTATGCATAGAGGCATTTTTCTGGTGAGAGGTTTAAAAAGTGACCTAATTCTAAAATATTAAAATAAAACATTGATTTACTAAGTGGCCTTAAACTAAGTGACCCTAGGCTAGCTTACTTTAAAAGTTCCCTTGTATCATTCCTTTCTATCAGCTGCCACTTTTTACTCAGCCCTTGGGACTACTTCTAGCAGACGGTTGCTAAAGGGGATAAGGAAACTTATTAAAGTCAAGATTATGAAATCGCTGTGGCCTATGTATTTCTACTCTGTAGTCCCAAACGTAATTTAAGAAACCTTTAGTTACCTTCTAATAGAGTCCAGTCAATATCCTGGTTCTCTGGCTTAGTTAGTGCCGGGTATTTATTAAACAGGTTAGCCACAAAGGCTAAGTTCAGTTTGGGGTTTCCACTGACGACATCAGCAGGGGTAACAAACTGTCTGCAACCTAATTTGTCTGCTTGTTGAAGCATGCTCTCAGCTCTCTTCAAATCATCTGTTTCCTGTTGAAGTAAAATAAGAAGACATTTTTTAAAAGACCATACTAAAAATATAGAAATGTTTTCCTACAATGAGAGGCTGGGCATACAATTCTGTTTTGTCTTAGTCAATTTATGGTACTTATTGTTTTGAATGCAAAAAAAAAAAAAGTTGGCTGTGCTGGATATGCAGTACCTTGAAAATACCCTAGATGGCACCAGATCATATATCTAAGGACAGAATACAGTTAACTCCACTGAGATTACATCTCTCATGGCAAAATTCATCAAGAAAAAAGCAAAACCTGTTCAGACTTTTAAATTAAGCCCTAAAGAAGGTGTAAGGCTGAAAAAGATGATGGAATTATGAGAAAATATTTTAAAAATAATAATCAGGGATACCAGGTTCCAATAATTTTATTTCAGGGTTAAATTGCATATTTTAAATTGTAGTTTTTCTCTTCAACTATTTTTTGTCTGTTTTATTTTACTTTTCCACCCGGGAAGCAAAGTTGTCCATTTCTGTAAAAAAAAATACTTACTTTCAACTAATTCCTAGGACTCCTAACTTTTCTTCTTCTCCATCTTGCCTTTTTTTTCTTCTGGAAAGACGCATGCTGATCTCTTGAGTCACGTACGGTTTGGTGAAGATTTTTAAGTTATAGATCCGATGATTTCAGACCAATGTAAAAAGAGTTTCCCAGGTGCTCACCATTCCCACCTCCCACCAATAAAAGTTCCTCCTCCTGGAGCTGCAGGAGAAACAGTGGCTTTTGGATTATTCGTTTCTAGTGACCTGCCCTCCAGACTGCTCTTGGCAGCTACAACAGACATCTCCACCCCAGTCTAGCCCAGGGCAAAAGTAGCTCTTCTGGAAAACAGTGTCACGTGAAAAGAAAAGGGATTTTATAACTGGGAGGAAAAAAGAGAGAAAGGGAACTTGAGGAATGTTACTTCTAAACCAACACAGTGCATGCAGATTGTATACTTTGAGAGTCTTAACTGTCTTTAATGGGTGGTGGTATCTTTAGTTTTTTAATCTCCAGTGAGGTGCCTTGACTGTCTGGGACTCCAGAACAATGTGTATTTATTGTGTTACCCTTCTCTGTTACCATCTGCAGAGCAATCAGTAACCACGAGCAGATGGGCAATTGAGTGGGATTCAGCCTTTCTTCAGGACTCTCTGTGAGCCTAGTGACTTCCTCTCACAGAGCCTATTTTATTTCTTGTAACCCATTAGTTGTTACTTTAATGCCTCTGGTTTATGCTATTTACCATCTTTATTTTAAAATCCCTCACTTATTGATCATCGTGGCATTCCTAAACAAAAAGCATTGATAATACTGGAACAGAAGGAAGCTTTAAAATTGCCCCAAATTTAAAAAATTCAAATAGTTAAATATATTGTAGAATAGTGAAACAAAAAATAATCAAGTAAAAAATATACATATGCAAAAAAGAACTTCAGCCCATACCTCACATCATATTCAAAATTAACACCAAACACACACACACACAAATGTATAAACCCAACACTATAAATCTAAAACCCAAACGTAAAACTAAATGTAAAACCCCAAACTATAAAACCTCTAGGAGAAAACATAAGGAGAAATGCTTGTGACCTTGTGTTAGGCTAAAAGTTCTTGGATACAACACCAAAAGCATGATTCGTAAGAGAAAAAAAATAACTAAATCTGACTTTGTCAAAATTAACAACGTCTGTTCTTTGAAAAACACTGGGACTAAATATTTGCAAATCACATATCCAATAAAGGACTTGTATTCGAAATATATAAAACACTCAAAACTTGACAAGAAGAAAACAAACAATGCAATTAAAATGGGTAAAGTGTTTAAACAAAGATATATGGATGGCAAATAACTACGTGAAAAGATGTTCAACATCACTTGTCATTAGGGAAATGCAAATTAAAATCACAATGAGACACCTCTACACCTGTTAAAATGATTCATGTTTAACCACACTAAGGTGTCAGTGAGCATGTGGACGTACTGATACTTTCACGCACTGCTGGCGGCAATGTGCAAAGGTACAACCACTTTGGAAAACAACTTGGCAGCTGCTTAAAAAAGTTAAACACACACATACCATACTACCCAGCCATTCCACTCCTAGGTATTTACCCAAGATAAATGAATGCGTATATGCATACAAAGACTTGTATATGAATGTTCAGAGCAGCTGTATTTGTAATAGCCCCAAACTGGAAACAATCCAAATGTTCATCAACAGGTGAATGGATAACAAATTACAGTATATCCATTCACTGGACTATTATTCAGCAATAAAATAGGAATGAATTTATGATACATGCAACAACATGGATGAATCTCAAAATAATTATGCTGAGTGAAAGAAGCTAGATAAAATAAGAATACATACTGTATGATTCCATAAAATTCTCAAAAATTCAAACTAAACTAAAAGAAAGCAAATCAGTGGTTGCCTGGGATGGAGGAGTATGGGGGCAGGAAGGGATTACAAAGGATCATGAGGAAACTTGGTGTGGTGATGGATATATATATATATATATATATATATATATATATATATATACACATATATATCCCCCTAAAGAAGATGTGAGACTGAAAAAGATGAAGGACACAAAAAGAAGGGGAAAAGCAAGAGGAAAGGCTCAGAGGTAAAATGAGTGTGTGTGTGGTGGGTACAGAGTAGTGGGAAATTGCACTGGCCAGAAGAGATGGAGCAAGATGGTATAGCGGGGCCTTACATGATCAGCAGAACATTTCGGATTGAACTCTAGAGTCAATGGGGAAACCTTGAAGGATTCTGAGGAGGTAAGAGACAATGAAGGGAGTGCTTCAAGATCAACTAGGGAGGAGTGACTAGAGAAGAGCTGTACCAGAATCAGAATCAGTATACTGGTGCCATCTACCCAGGCATAAAATCACCTGGCTAGCCATCCCAGACAGCTCCCTTAGCGCACGAGAGGGCGCCTCATTCGTGCCAAGAGTGACCTGAACTGAAGAATTTCACAGTTAAAAACAGACAGAAATATAAGCACTACAAGTCAGTTACAAATTCAGTTCTGATAAGGGCAGCATAAACGGGTTAGCCAGTGTAATCCACTCAATCCTACTGTGAAATATGCTAGAAATGTGGATTTTTAAAAACCAGTAGAATACATTCCATATCTAATGAGTACTAACAACAACAGGATCCTAGAAAGTTGGGACTAAATAGTCTAGGCCAACTCTTTACTTCATGTATGAATGAAGTGAAATCCAATTTCGGGAAGGAACTTGTCCAAGGTCATTGAACTCATAAGTGATGTAATCAGGGAACGTGTTCCGTGACAGTAATTCCCCAAACTGGATTTCAGGGATCGGGAGTTTGTAAACGTATTCACATTACTCTCAACGCAGGAATATTACAGATGCATATATGAATATGTAGTCATTAAATCTATCACTGTGATTGTAATCCAAATACTTGGAAAAGGTTAGTCTCTAGTGCTTATTTCCCCACACTTGCTTTGAATATTTTATGCCATCCATATGAACCAATGCCACCATAATTACAGAACTCACTAATAAACTATTAACATAAATCAAAGCGTCTTTCTGCCTCTGAATTACACCTACAGTAATAAATTTTAAAATAATGCTTAAAATTGTCAATACCACAACATGCAGTTATAAAAATTCTTGTTATTTATAAGAAATTGACAACAACTTTGTAAGCTTGTAGAATTCAAAAGAACACCTATACTTACATTGAAACCTGACATGTTAATATCTATCCGTGGTTCACCTTCCTTTTGTCCTTTTGGTGCAATTTGATTGAGAAGATGAAAATAGGCTTTGGAATCCTACAAATGAATTGAAAATGTCAGTGAGATCACATTTACAAAGAATGAACGTATCCTATTGTCCCATGTTTGGAAGGATACTTGCATTGGATTTTGTGAGAATGTACGACACAAATCTCTATCTTCTAATTTAACAGCTCCTTTCCCCAGAAAAGTCCACTTATCTGGCCTTAGGTCTGCCTTGAATATGGATGAACTGGATTTTGTCATGACTTTACAATTTATTGAAGTCATCAATACAATAATGCTAGTAAACACATAACTAGTTCTGTACCTTCACTGAGTTACTGAAGTCAATAAGCTTGATAGATAAAACAAGCAAGAGAAAAAAGTAGGACAGGAGAAATCCAGGAAGCATAGGGAAAGAAAAAATAAACAGGTTACATCATTACAAAGCACCATATGTATATACCATAAGGTATGGAGAAGAGATTAGCTGTGTTAAAGACGTATTTAAATGACAAAAATTTTAAAACGAGTAACGCTTGAGGTGGTGAAATAACATTAAACCCTTAATTATCTGAGTATATTTAACCAAACAAGCTTCTCTTTGTTTTAAGCCCCTGAACTCTTTCATCACTTGAACACTTCCACTTGGAATCCCAATACCTAAAACAAAATGGCATTGCTCATACGGGGTGTGCGTTGGGTGAATTCAGGCTGTGTGGACACTGCACAGAACAAAACGTTGAAAACCACTGTACCAAGTGCAAACACTTATGAGGGTCTTCAACACACATGTCAAATTGTACCAGGGGACAGAAACTGGAGTGAAGATTCCTTAATCATGTTATATTTGAAGATCACCTTCCCAGCTATGATAGTTTTCTATTACTGGGTCTTGACAGTCCAGACAGATTATAAAGGAATGTTTCTTGTGGTAAACCCTATGGATTATGTGCATCCTAATCACCTGGAGAAGTTGTTCAATATGGAGACTGCTGGATCCAACCTCAGACCTACCAAGCACAGATCTCTGGGAGCTGCCCAGAGAGCTGCATCTTAAATGAGCCACCCCAACAAGTTTGACACACTCGCCAGAAACGATTCTAAGACTGGGGAGAATCAGGTGAGCGAAAGCCACTTCAGAGCAATTCATGGAATGCAAACCCAGATCATACCATTAGTGGGCATAGGGGTCATCTCCTTCCAAGGAGTAGCGCATTACAGTTGTGAAAGTGCTTTCGCTTACAATTACCTACTAAAGGTGCAGAAACAATTCGTAATCTAATCCTATGTACTTGAGAAAGACAGGTAGAGCAGACCCCACAGAGTCTGTACTTACTACCCTGAAAAGGGGCCGTACAGGTGGAAAATGTGAACTTGAACGTACATTACCTAACAATCCTCTGCTTTTAAAATATATTCAAAGCAGAATATTTTTTAAAAAAATATTCATTTGTAAATAAGATTCCCTTTTATACATTTAAATTATGTGCTCCAAACATAAAATACATTTATGAATGGTTTTCGGGAACATATCTAATGTCTAAAGCAAAATACAGCTGGCTAAGCATGTTGCGTAAATTAAAAGAAGAGGTGGGGTCAGTTGGTTTTATAATTTTGGGGCCATCCTTAGTTTTCACTGATGAAATCAGTAATGCAAATATATCCCCTTACTTTCTCTCACCACTGAATAAGCTGATGTGGTCACAGACTATTTTCATAGCCCTATTGGCCAGTGACATCTGGTGAAGATCCTTGAGTTCCCCGTGTTCCAACAGCTGGATTTTGGAGAGTCGAGTTGGTTAATGAGAATGCCAAGATATCTGCTGTGGTGATTTTGGCCCTCTCTCCCCGAGATGCCAGAGGCAACGTGTGGTAAATGAATGCTACCGATGTCTCCCGCCCTTGCGAGTTTTCCCTAGTGCTCATGCTGAGCAGTGAGTGCCAAAATTCAACTCAACGCAAGATATCTTTGTGGGTCTTCTATGTGCCAGGTGTTGTGTTAGAGGTGGGCTTTAGTAGGAGGGCAGTAATGCAAGGGTGAGGGCTGAGGTCGGAGACACAGACATAAATAAAAGTATGTTAACTACCCTCAAGAACTCAGCGCCTGAAGGAGGGAGCCACATGACAGAAGGGGACAGGGAATCCTGAGACCCTTTCTCTTCGAGGTCTTCACTAACAGGTACACTGAGGCCTGGGAAAGGCAGTTAGCAACAGAAGAGTCATGAGTGCCTGTCCTTTCGTACTCCATGTTGAACAGTAGGTAGAACAGAAAATGTTAGGACTATAATATAATACTTTTTACCCCTTTCCGCAAAATGAAAGCTAGTGCTCCTTACTTGGCTCCATCTCTCTACTGAAATCTACCATCAGGGCCAAGAGGCAACAAGGCTGGGTGATAAACTCATAGGAATGAGCCCTCCTTTGAGTTGGCATGAAATCTCCCGAGTCATTATAGTCCCCCAAAGTGTCGGTAACTGCACAGTTACCTTGATGTCAGCACTAAAATTGTTGATTTTCTGCCAGCCTGAGTTTTCCAAATGAAAGTTTGCCCATCTAAGCAGAAGCTCTTCTGGAGATAATTTCATAAGCTCCTCCAAGGTCTCACCGTCTCGAAGTAAAGCAGCCAAGGCTGTAAGGAAAAAACCCACAACCCATATATTCCATGTAACAGTTATTACAAGGTTATTGAGTCTTTTGACATTCTCTTAAGTAAGTAATAGAGGTACTAAAAGTACTGTGACCTAGTGCCTGGTTTTCAGGTACTCACAGTCTAATAACAAAGATAAATAAAAGTAGATAATTATGATACAGATAGAAACACTGTATTATGAGAATACACAGCAAATATATATTATAACATATTCTTTACTATTCTTCACATTCCAAATACCAAATAAGTTCTAGCTTTTAAGTTGAACATTTTCACATTATGTCATGTATTTACATAAATTGTTCTTAAATAATATTAAAATCAGAGACCTGGGGGAGTATGTTTAAAATTTTGGAGCCTTTTACTTAACCTTTTGATTAAACGAGTATACAAACCCTATGGTATTTATATTTACGTATAAATAACTCTTGAAGTGTTAAACCTATTTTTAAAGGAATAGAATTCAACTTTACATTTTCTATAGCATCTAACATGTAAAGGCTGCTCAATAATTTTTTGTTGTTGAATTGAACGCCTAGAAGAAGCCAAGGGTTTTTTGATAACTATTCCCAGAGGTAAGAGGTAGAAGCTTGGGTGTCTGTACAGAGCACCGTCTAAATTCAAGCACTGTTTTATGAAGAAGTTGTGTAGTCCTTATGCAATAATTACCTCCCATAAGATAAAAGGAGATTTATATTGAACAAGAAGACTGAAACTGCCTGACTTCCAAAGAGGTCTAAGCGATACCTCTAACAGGCAAATTTCATCTTTCATGGACTCTGCTTCATGCCATGTCACTCTGGCACTGAGGGATTTAAGCAAGGGCAGAGGCAACATTCTAACTTGTACAGAAGCCTCCTCCTGCTCCCCATCTCCAAGTCAAAGGCTGGAAAGGATTAAACAGCCTGATATCTATGCATCTGAGACCTTGTCAAAGATAAATCATTTGATTTATTACATGAGCCAATGTAATTTACTTTTGTTGTCTTCCTTTCCTTTTCAATGGACTTCAACTCCTTTAACATGACAAACACTGCTCTGAAGAGGCCAGCAGTTAGAAAAATTTTATTTGTTTAAATATAGGCCCCTTTGAGTGGATTGAAAGTGTAAGTGTAATAAAGTCTTGGATAAATGTGCAAAATAAGACTGTTGACAGGCATTGTGAGACCCTGAAATACTGAGAACCCCCAGTATATATTCTTCCCCCAAAGTAACTGAGGATTGATATGGTGATTTCCAGAAGAAAATGTGAACGTTTGGAATGACGCTTAATATTTTAAACTTCAAAAGGAGAGGATAATGTAGTACTTCCGAGCACCCCAGGACAATTGTATTGCATATGCTTATACATCCTAGAAGTCTATGATGTGATATCAAAACCTATCCTATAAGAATGATGCTTCTGCTAATTCAGGAAACATGAGACCACCAGGGGCAATTTAGAATAGCTTTGAAGAGGCCTAAATCTATGATAGACTAGAAAAGGTATGGAAAATAATAGGAGATGGTGTGCAGCAGTGGAGCTGAGGGTGGTGATGGGGTGGGGACTGTGTGGTCAGAGCAGAAAAGAATACATATCAAGTTTGGGGACTTTGGGCAAGTTCCTTAAACTCTCTGTGCTTTCGTGCCTTTATTGTGAAATGAATTCTAAAGTGCCAGACAAATGTTAATTACTACTAAAGAAGAAAGTTATAATTAGGCTGTTTTCCTGAATAACGCTATAACATTACCTTATGTTTAATTCTAGTTATCATCTAATCACCTCAATTAAGTGAAAGCATGACAGTCTGCATGACTAGAAAAAAATAACCAATAAATGACTTTCAAAATTATGACTGTGTTCCATTACCTTCATTCCTGCTTAATTCAATGTCAGCAAACAAACCGATCTTAATGATCTGCCAAAGCAGTCCCAAAACCAGATGAGGTTTCCCAGCCCGCAAATCTTCTGCACCAATGTTCACAACGTGACACCCAATGGCAGAAGCAGAGTTCAGTGCCAAGTTCAAGTTTTCCTGCAAGACAGCCAATTTACAACACTTGCTTCTTGACCTTTCTGTTTTTTTGTAGGCTATTTCTCCCTTCACTGAAAATAACACTCAGCAAGGAAATTATGTCTTAATTTTATCCATACGTGATCCACAGAAAGCAATATCCAGGCTTTGGTGTTAAAAGCATAGCTAGGGACTTCCCTGGTGGTCCAGTGGGTAAGACTCCACGCTCCCAATGTAGGGGGCCCGGGTTTGATCCCTGGTTGGGGAACTAGATCCCACATGCATGCCATAACTACGAGTCTGCATGCCACAACTAAGAAACCCACGTGCCACAACTAAACATGCCTCAATGAAGATCATACGTGCCGCAACTAAGACCTGGTGCCGCCTAAATAAATAAATAAATAAATAAATAAATAAATATTTTTTTTAAAAAAAGCATAGCTAAAACAAATCTAGCCTCATTGTTATTGTCTTTTTCAGATTTACAGGGGAAGTTAACTCGGTATTTTTATTTGGTCCCTTCTTAAGGACACTGACACTAAAGGGAAAGGCTGAGTTACTAGAGTAAGTATATCCACATGGGTTAAGTGTCGTATTTCTAAAAATGCCTAAATGAGAGGTCTATTGAATACATCTGAGAGTTCTAGAAGTTCTCAATCTCCACATCCCAAGAGATGCTCTTGCCTGAGGGAATTTTGCTATCTAACAGTCTAATACTCACTAAATGGAAAATAAAAGCCCTTTGTTCTTTAAGCATGCTAATTAATTAAGAGCTTAAATGTTTTTGCTTATTTCTGTATGTTTGAACACAAAATGTAATGAAAATAACACAGGGCTTTGCAGTTAGACCTGGATTTGAACTTTACTTCCAGCAGTAACGTCAGTACAACTCAGAAACCTTTCTGAGTCTCAGTTTCTCTCTTCTCTGAAATCTGGAAAATAATCCTCAACTCAGACTTGTTACAAGAATTCAATGAGAAGATGAAAAGTGCAGAGCCTATGGTCTGTAGAACAGGTCCTCAAAGAGTAGTTTCATGGAAGGAGGGGAGAATGGTGCATACCTGAATGATGAAGGGTGTAAGTTTCTTCTTGTTGATTGCTCTCTCATCAATTGTATCAGGAACTGAAAGGTTGATCATTTTACTGAAACAAATTTTGAAATGAGTTGACTTATTTTAAAATCATCTTTAATATACACAAATACTGTAAGGCTTATTATAACATGTCTCTCATGTAATCTGAAAAAAATGCAACATATGACTTTTATCATGTTGATCTCAAAAAACTATACATATAAAAATGCAAATAAAAATGACCAAAGTATTTACAGTAGTTGAGTATTTCTGAGTTGGGCATTAGGGCATACTGTCTTATTTAATTTTTTGTAACTTCCACATTCTTTTAGAAGAATGAATTACTCGGATATTAAAAAAAATTTATTGAATAAATGTTAAAAACTGATAATATTGCACACTGAAACTGAATCTCTCTTCTACATTATACAATGCACAATTAAAATGACCATTTATCTACAAAGAGGTAAAATTAGTTAAAGCATGAGATTCTTTCATTCACCAAATACTTATTGAGTGCCTAGATGATGTACCAGGTACTATATTTGGTGCTGGAAATACAGTGATAATACAGAGAGAAAGAAAAGTTCTATTAATTAGGTTAGAATCTGACTTAGGAAGAATCTCATTTGGTAAAATTTGGAGTTAGACTCTAACATTTTAGATGTTTATAATACTGCCCTAAAACAAGTTATTCTGCATAGGGAAAACCATGCTTCTTTCCATGCAAAATTTAAATATTAAATAAATAGTACCATATGAGTCTCTATATTAAAACATGTCGGGAATATCTCTTTACAGCCTATAAGCGGCAAGTAAGGGGATGTTTCACATTTTTAAAATCAGCTTTTCAAACAACCAAAATGATCTTATTGAAAGAAAAAAGAATTTTATATATTGTACGCTGTCATCAGAAATATACCCATTGCACTATTCTAAGTGCTCTATATATAGTCACTTAAAGCTCACAACAGCCCTGTGAGGCAAGTACAATAATATGGGGATCATAATGGATGGATCCTGAAATGCAAAGTGGTCAAGTACCTTTGATTTATTAAAAAAAAATTCTTCCCAATTATGGTTTATTACAGGATATCAAATATAGTTCCCTGTGCTATATGGTAGGACCTTATTGTTTATTTTATATGTAGTGTGTATCTGCTAATGCAAAACTCCTAATTTATCTCTTTCTCCCCCTTTCCCCTTTGGTAACCATAAGTTTATTTTCTATGTCTGTGAGTCTGTTTCTATTTTGTAAATAAGTTCATTTGTATCATTTTTTTTCAGATTCCACATATAAGTGATATCATGTGGTATTTGACTTTCTCTGTCTGACTTACTTCACTCAGTATGACAATCTCTAGGTCCATCCATGTTGCTGCAAATGGCATAATTTCATTCTTTTTTATGGCTGAGTAGTATTCCATTGTGTATATGTACTACATCTTCTGTATCCATTCCTCTGTTGATGGACATTTAGGTTGCTTCCATGTCTTGGCTATTGTAAATTGTGCTGCTGTGAACATTGGGGTGCATGTACCTTTTTGACTTACAGTTTTCTCCAGACATATGCCCAGGAGTGGGATTGCTGGATCATATGGCAACTCTATTTTTAGTTTTTTAAGGAACCTCCATAGTATTTTCCATAGTGGCTGTACCAATTTACATTCCCACCAACAGTGTAGGAAGGTTCAAAGGGGTCAGTAACTTGATTGCAGCTATTGATACACAGCTACTGAGTGGCAGAGCCTGAATAGGAACTGGGCAGACTGATTATGGAGCATGCTCTTAACCACTGTATGCCACTGCCTCAAAAAAGAGTTGCATTCACTGACAAACTGTTGATAATCTTATATCATTTCTGCCGAGACACTGTTGGGTCTGGGGCAGCAGGAGCGATGAATGCATTTTTCAGAAATAAGTAATTGGAGAGTGAAAAGTGACGAGTGGCCTGTTTTTCTCATTTGGAACCTATGGTACTTGAGAATAAAGAGATGCTGACATAAAAAGTTCAACTAGGGGCTTCCCTGGTGGCGCAGTGGTTGAGAGTCCACCTGCCGATGCAGGGGACACGGGCTCGTGCCCCGGTCCGGGAAGATCCCACATGCCGCGGAG
>NC_041234.1:89800125-89812709 GCF_002837175.3 Physeter macrocephalus | reverse complement strand
CAACGGGAGAGGCCACGACAGTGAGAGGCCCGCGTACCGCAAAAAAGAAAAAAAAAAAAAAAAAAGTTCAACTAAGTTGTAATGTTTAGCTTACTCAGTGATGAGAAGAAATTGGAAGCCGAGAGCTTCTCTAGGAAGAGGTCTCTGGTCTAAATGACTGAGTTTTAGATTCACCTTTGGTTGTACTTTCACGGACAGACCTAGAGATGAAATAGGCAGAACCCAGACAATTTTCAATTCTAGCTATTCCCCGAGATGAATCTGTCAAGCATCCAGAAACAACTATGTCAATTACATGGAAGACTATTTTTGGAAATCTTACCAAAGCACGATTCCATCACCAACAGCTTTGAACAGGTCATCGGTATTTGGGTTCATTGGTATGACATGTCGGCAATCTGGATCATTTTCCAAAGCTTTGTTTATCCAGTTAACGAAAGCATATTTTTCTTCCTCTAAAATTATGTGGAATAAGAAGACATTAGTTCATACTCTAGGTTAAATATTTGACTCTAAAGCCCGAAATAGTTGTTCAGGAGAGCTGTACGTTAATGTATCACAAGCCTGTTGTTATCCTCTTTGGAAACCCAGACAAGTGAATGCAACACAGTGGCTATTAGGAGCTATAAAATAAACAAAAAGAATAGAGCAGGGTTAAGTGATCCTTAGAAGTTAGTTACAAAATTCATTAAAAATTCTATTTATATTACTGTAGGGCTCTGCTGTAATAAAGCCTATCTGTGCATGTATTGTATCACAGCTCTTACAAGCTAACAAAGCCGTACAATAAATACCTGTAATGCCTTTATGGGAAGTATCAGTCCCAAGTCCAAATACAGGTCACAACGACTTTGACGGTATTCTTAATTAGGAGGCAATGTGTTTCTAGAGCCCTTCCTTGACATTATAGCAGGCAACCTACTTAGTTCACTGTGTTCACCTAACACAGCTGAAACTATTTACCTGAGTAAGAATGCTGCGTTCCTTCACTGGACAGCTCTGAAGTTCCTCCCAGAGCACAGATCCCTTCTTTCCTGTTGATTGCTTTGCGGAAGGTTTTGGCAATATCGCTGCTTTTTACCTCTTGGAAAATCTATTAACGAAAATACGTTGTTGATTCACAATTTTCAATCAGGCACAACCATAAGCATATTTATCCTCTTTTATACATTTTCCCCCATAGGTGATGAGTGTTAAAAGATAAGGCAAACTAGGCTTGAGTTTTAAAATGCTAAACAAGTACTACAATACTGCTACCAGAAATGAAGTGCCAGAAGTCAACTGCACACACTTGTCAAAAACATCAAGTGCCACATGCGTTGAATCCGTTTTAAGCCAAAAACTAGTGTTGTTCAAAGGCACAGGTAAATCTGTTAATTTTCTAGAACAAGGAAGGCTTTGTTCCTTTCCTGGAGAGAAAAGACTGAAGGAGTCCCCCTTCTTTAAGCACGATTCATAGTGCAAAGAAAGATGAAAATTTGGGGACTTCCCTGGTGGCGCAGTGGTTAAGAATCTGCCTGCCAATGCAGGGGACACGGGTTTGAGCCCTGGTCCGGGAAGAGCCCACATGCCGCGGAGCAACTGAGCCCGTGCGCCACAACTACTGAGCCTGCACTCTAGAGCCCACAAGCCACCACTACTGAGCCCGAGAGCCACAACTACTGAAGCCTGTGTGCCCAGAGCCCGTGCTCCGCAATAAGAGAAGCCACTGCAACGAGAAGCCCGCGCACCGCAACGAAGAGTAGCCCCCGCTCGCTGCATCTAGAGGAAGCCTGTGCGCAGCAACTAAGACCCAACGCAGACAAAAAAAAAAATAAAAAATAAAAAAGAATAAACCCAGAAAAGAGGCTTTTCAGTGATCGAGCTTCTCTTCACAATAAGGCACATGGCTAATGAAATTAACCTGTACATTCTACTTGTACAAAAGCAGGCTGTAGCAAAGCAAATTTCGTACCCTACTCTAACCCCTTGACTGAATGACTGGACATTCCAAAGGTCTGCCTATACATGTCTGAAATACTGGAACTTACCTAACCTCCAATTTGTTCCTGAGCCACCAATGTGCATGGCTAAATTAGCCACCGCCAGAAAAACAAGAGCAAGATGTAGCATTTTCATGAAATCTTCTTTAAAAGGTGTTTAGAACACAATAGACTTATCGAAAGAAACTTAGGGCCCTAATGGAAAAGTTGCTGAGCAAACAGAAGATAACCCAAAGGCCTTTAGCATTACTGACAAGTACATACTCACAAACACACCTCTGGAGGGGTAGCCTATGTTTGAAGGTCATAGAACAGGGTCACCGTATTTAGCAGTTCAGGCTGCGTCTATGAGAGCAGGCATGAGTAGAAGCTGAAATCCAGCCCATGCTCCCCTAAGCAGGCCTGGTGTCTTGTGCAAGACTGTGGCAGGCAGAGAGAGGAGTGCCTTTTTACATTTAGTCTCTCCAGGAGAGCATCTTTTTGTAATTAATCAACTGAGACAGACTCTTTCTAACTGGTAGGAAAGTTGCTGGAGCCCCATCACAAAGTCATCTTTTCCTGTTACCGTCCTGAAATCCTGGCCTTCCTTGGACTTACAAATCCAATTTTATTTAGGAAAATAGTTAGTAAGCAGTAAGTTTTACAAAATCAAGCTTACTCAATTTCCATAGCTGTGATTTTGTGCTATACCTGTAATTTCAGAGGTAGACTCAGAATGTGTGTGCACGCGTCTATGTCTGTATATGTATATAGACACACACACACTGACTACTCTAAATATTACACACAACCAACGAAATCACTCTTCCTCCTCTCTGGCCATTATACTGACTCCTGTTAAGTATCAATAGTGTGGAACTGACTAATGTACTCTGGGTAATTTCAAATTATTAAAATTATTTTTACTCACACTCTGATTCCACCTGTAATTTTATTTAATTTACCTTACCTTCCGAGCCAAGATTAGACAACGAAATGGTTACTTGGGAATGTAGCAATCTTAACTGTGATGCACTTTGTTCCCACAGCTCCCTCTTTGATAACTATACGTATCTGCTCAGTGAAAAAACAGTATTTACTATTCTACCTCATTCTGAACTTTACTTCATTTAGTATAACACTGTGTAGTAAATTAAAATATAAAATGTGTGCTTCTCCTGACTGAGATACCATAAATCACTGGAACGACAAAAATCTCCAAAATGTGATTGCCTCGAAGCTACTACCCTCAGAATGACATATGAAAAGTTATTTTTCTTACCACGACTATTTTTGCCTTAAGGATCATTAGCTTCTAAAAATCAGGTTGTTTCCACGATCACTATTTCAGCTGAAAAACTTTGTAAACATCATGGAAAAAAGGAATAATACAGATAATAATAACTTTTAAAGAAGAATGTTTACTGTACACTATTCTAACGCAATTACTTACACAGCTCTACTTAAACTCTTGATGCTTGGGAATAACATGTTGAATGCAAAGTTGCAATTAAATGAGCTAATTTTCAATTGTCTTACAAAAGTTACACGACCTTCCTTTTCTAAATATTTTAAAATAAATTCTTCCAGCCAGGCTCAAATTTTCAGTTCCATAGTATTTTCCTCTGTTCTTTAGACTTAAAAAAATGTTGAAAGATAGGTGATAGTTGAAGATTTATGTATCTGTTAAATTGATTCACTACGTGAGAATTTGCGTTTTATTTTCTACTTTAGTAAAGAAATCACTCGAGTGGATGATAAAGCAATTTGAGTATAAGCCTTGGCTTAACAAGAATCTCTGAAATCAGAGACAGCACCAGGCCAACTACTGTGCTGGAGAGCTGTCAATGAATCTTTTCAAAGTTGCCCGTGGTGATACTAATGAGCTCACTGTTTCATGCTGTTTTCCCTCCATGAGGAGGGACTTGCTTTATCATGTGTGAACAAACTCCTGGTGTACACTGCTCACTCTGGTTCTATATATCTTTTCCAGTCTCTTTTATGAAACGTATATGTTTCTTATTCCTTTCAAAAGTGTCATCACCTTCCTAGATCAGCACTAGTGGCCAAACCAAAGCAATGCAGAGGCACAGGACTTAAGAAGGAAAGATTTTAGAATGAATTGCAAAAAAATACTGACTGGCTTCCAGTGTTTGAGGCTTGCTTCCAACGCAGCAGGTTTGAATTTTTACTTTTCGGGGAATCTGGTGTAGGCCTAAACTTAGTAATAACAGGAAAAGAACACTGCCTTTTTAATAAATAGAAATAACTACCAACAACTAACACCTGTATAGCATTTGCTATATACCGGGTATGGTTCTAAGCACTTTACTTATATGAAGTTACTTAATCCCATGAGGTCGGTAATATTAGTAAAAGTTCTAAAACAGGTCAATAACTTATTACCATTATGTAAGAGCAAGGTTCTCACTGTGAAAATAAGAGTTTAATGCGGATTTCTCTGCTGAAAGAACTTATCGCCATACCAGTCTTTTTACAGATGAAGTAGAAAACCCCACTATTACCTCAGAAGTATACAAATCCAATCATTTAGTTTTGAAATACTTAGAAGAAATAAGATCAGTTAATATATTTAATTTTAACACGTGAAGTTTACATATAATTTGGGGGCTCTTTTCTGCCATATATACATACTCTTCTCCAAAATTAACATAAACATGTTGTTTGCAGCCTGGTTTGCAATCAACACCTCTTAAGTAGCAATTTAAAATAAAAACCAAAAATCTAACATGAAAGAACATGTTTATTTCTCTTTCCTTATGTTAATCCCTGACAGGAATAATGTGCTTCCTCTTTCTCAGGTAACTAGGATCTATCCATATTTTGTCTGACAATTTGTAAGATGTTTCACTGATGACAAGGCAGATGGGAGTGGACAGACATTTGGTTGGTTACATCCCCATCTTTCTTTCAGTACAGTCATGGTGGTATCATTCTGAAACTTCAGGTGGGTTATTTTACTGTCCTTCAGATTTCAAATTTCTTGAATAGGAGGGAGGTAACCGGAAAAAGCCACTAAGTCCCCTGTGTAATGTTGGGCAAGTCACTTTCTTTTTCAGGAACCCAGACTTTTTTTTTTTTTTAATTTGAAAAATGAAGGAGTATAAACATATTGATCTCTTCCAATTCTAAAATATACATTTTAACCGACAAGGTCCTCCTTAGTATTTTATTTTTTAAAAAAATCCCTGGTGATGCCAAAATTATTATGCCTGTTATTCACTTTTTAAGAAAATACTAGGGTAATCACAGCCTTCACTTAAAAGCCACAAACAGCTGTGTGGAATCAGCAACGTTTCAAAATATTCAAAATTAAATATTTCCCTAAGATGATTTTTCTCAAAGACAATTTCATAACTGTGTCCTTAAAAATACTGGCACACTGCAAATCTTGATTATTTAAGTCTGTTCTTTCTAGCAGATTAAAAAATTCTGAGCAGAAAATTATATCAAAAATAAGCGATCATTGTTATCTACTGCTCTAAGCTGCTTTAAACTCACAATTAAACATGCAGTTACAAGGGAGGCAAGTTATACATCAGAGGACATGCAAGTGCTCATATTGCAAGTCAACTGCAACTTACTATTGAACATAGGATTCAAAACAAAAGGCTTTGGCAATAACTGGAGACAAAAAATGGTGGGGAGGAGATCAGTGTTTCAAAAGAAGATGGCAAGAACTATAGCATTAGAGTTATGAAATACGTCTGCATTTTAAAAAAAGTAACACTCCCCTCCTCCCAGCCCCGCCCTGCCCCGCCCCACCCCCAGGCAAATGCTATCTGTTGCGTAGACCCACTGCTTAGTCAATTTGCTTCTGGAACTCTCAAGGTGTTCTAAAGGGGTTAATTCTAATCGGAAAGAGCATATCAGAATTTCACCTCCTTTACTGAGCTATGGTTACTGATGGGAGTATATGCTATCATTTCAGGTGTCTTGGGGCAAAAAGAAACCGTGGAAACGGATAGGAGTGCTAGGAAGTTTGTGATAAGTATTAGGCACTAATTACCTATCTGCAATATATGTAAGGAATGCCAAATTCGATCTAGTCAAACTCAGCCTTAAATGAATAATAAATAAAAACAATAAAATCTTAAGTGTTCTTAATGGAGGGGAGAGGCAACAGCTATTCTTTAATATATATCTCAAATACTTTGTTAATGGATATGGATGGAAAATGCCATATGTCTAGAAAAATCTTGACCCTGCTAGCCAGCAGCTAAAAGCATTAGGCTTCAACAGTGAGTACCACACATACACTCTCTAAGCACCGAGTATGGAACACTAGGTGCTTGGGGGTAGAAGAATTAAGAAGTCAGCCCCTAACCTTGAAGAGTATTTGATGATACTAGAGAAGAAAACAAGAATTTTAAGTGCCTCTTCCAATGGACCGAAAAGATGTGCTTCTAACTTTTAATTATCAAAATCATCATCCTAGGGAAAACGGTACAGTTAAATACTACTACCACAAGAGTAGCAAACATCTTTTTAATCAGAAAGTTCAACTCAGGAAGCATCCAAGACTGTGAGTCAGGGTGTATCATTAAAATTTGGGAGTACACTGTTCCTGATAGAAAAAGCACTTCGAGAATGTCATTTCACACCGTGAAAAATGCCCTTTAATGATGCCCCCAAAGGAGACTGTTCACCTTACACAGTGAGCAGAGTGTTATATCTTTGATTCTGTCAGTGTTCTTTTCTTGATTCTTTTGTTAAGATATTCTAATGGCTAAAAGAATGAACTAAATGTAGTGGGTGGGATGAGAGAAATTTTATCAGTTATAACAGTACTACTATGATATATTTAGGAACTTAATAGCACTTACTACTAAAAGACCCCACAAGACAAAGGAGCACTCGTCACTTCTAATAATGGTAGGTTTTCACATACTTACATAAACAAATTCATCAAAACTTATCTTCCCATCTTTATTCCTGTCACCATCCAGCATGAGTTTTTGAATAATTTCTCTCACTTTATATCCCGGTAATGGCATATTAGCTTCCTTGAAAAGCTCATGAAGTTCATAGTCACAGATGAATCCATTGCTGTTGAGATCTTTGTAAAAAGGGAGACCAAGCAAAAATGGAAACAAATTAACCTATTAGAGTATTTTTCTTCATTTTAGGCTCAGTTCATAAGCTCGCCTAAATACAATGTTTTTCTTTCTTATTGTTTGGTACCTAAGGCTGTTTGAAAGGGAAATGCAAATTTTAACTGAAAGGGCATGGTTTACATCATGTTTTTTATGTTTTAAACAGTGTATAAGTAGCTTTACTTAAAAATAGCATCCCTAATATTAAGAAAGCATAGTTGTTTAATAAAATTATTATTAAATCATAAAGCTGACAGGACTTTAAAAATTAAAGAATTAATATATTATACACCAATAAAACACTGCCATGGTATAAAGCAACTTCTACTGTAGCTATTTAGAAGTTTTATGCCCCTTATTCTCCCCTTAGTCTAATAGAACAGTTTATGAATTGATGCTGATTATATTACATAGCACACCTGAAATTACAATACCATCTTCAGCGCCAATTTTTTCAAGAGTTAATGTAAATAAACGTTAAGCCAAAACAAATATAGAGTTCATAAAAATAAATGCAGTCATGAGTAATGCAGATGTATAAATAACTTTTAAATTTTTGTGCTTTCATAACTTGACACTGTATCTAAGTGCTAATGAGGCTTATTATGAAACTGTTAAAAAAGGGAAAAAAAACCTGGTCAATGACAAAAAGTTAATTTATTGGAAAAGAGGGCTAATGTCCTGACGGTTATTATCACTTGGGTATATTTTTTTAGCAAAGAAAGTTGGACTTTCAACAGCAATTTCAAATACTTACTGTTCAAAAATGCTTTTTATTCCTTAGGTCCTCCACTGATTTTCATATATAAATTTAATTATAATAAAGGGAAGCAATCTGAATAGAGAAATGACTCAAGATGACCACAACACCATTCAAGAAAATGTACTATGAAGTTAATCTATTTGATATATTACTGCTTAAAAACTGTACCAGATACTGTTCCCGGGATTGGGGATACTGCAATCAATGAAAGAAAGTCTTGCTGTACAAAAGCTCACATTCTAATGACAACTAATAAGCAAATAACATATAACATAAGGTATGATTATAAACATAATGTAATATGGCGTTAAGTGCTATGAAGAAAAATAAAGAGGGGTTAGGGGTTAGACTAGGGGCTATTTTGCCCCCCAGGGAATATTCAGAAATGTCTGGAGACATTTTTGATTAGCACACACAGCTGGGGGTGGGGAAGATGCTCCTTGCATCCAGTACATAGATGCCAGGGATGCCGCTAAATATCCTACAATGCATGTGACCCCCCTTCCACAGAATTGTGCGGCCCAATATGTCAACGTTGAAGTTGAGGAACCCTGTGTTATAGTGACAGGTGGGGATGTGGGTGGTGGTGGGGGTGCTATTTAGATAGAATGCTCAAGGACAGCGACTTTGATGAGGTTATATTTGAATGAAGACTTATGTGAGGTAAGAAAGCACATCATATGGCTATGGGGGGGCGGAATTTTAGGTAGAGGAAAAGAGCAAATGCCAAGTCTCTGATGTGGAAGAGTGTCTGGTGTGTTTTGGGGACAGCAAAGATCCAGTATGCCTTCAGCAGAGTGAGCAAAGGAGAAAATGAGAGATGAGGTCAGGGAACTGATCATAAAAGCTCTTATTAAAATATTAAATCCCCGGGCTTCCCTGGTGGCGCAGTGGTTGAGAGTCCGCTTGCCGATGCAGGAGACACGGGTTCGTGCCCCGGGAGAGGCCACAGCAGTGAGACGCCCGTGTACCGCAAAAAAAAAAAAAAAAAAAAAAAAATTAAATCCCCTGTATGAAACCAATACATTGAAAGCTGATGATATTGTTATGTTTACTTTTAATGAAGTATATGATTTTAGAGTCAAATATTCTTAAACATAGATTACCATATTTTTAATCTATCAATTAAAATATCTATACTTTTAAAGCATCATCACCAAACTACCCAACACTTCTGAAAACCACTAATATTTCCTTTGAGGTAAAGCACTTGATTCCCCTAGGGCACATCTTCAAGTTTTTTTGCTTTGAACTTATAAAAGGCCATACATCAAACACTTGATTAGTAAAGTGTTTACATGCAGAAATCAATCCAGCAACAACATCTGCAGCTGCTAAAAAGAACAAAGTAATCCACGTGGCACTGTGGCAGGATTTTAGCAATTTTTGATGAGTGAAATTCTTGGGTTTCAATACACCTTCTCCCATGCATATACCAGTCTATTTCTTTAAAAAGTTAAAAGAGAGCTCAGTACTAGAGAGTTAAGTGTGACAAAGTGAAAGATACACGGCATAGATGAAGGGACACAACAAGAGAGAGTAATAGGACACCGGACCTAATTTCATCTTGGCTACTAATTTGCCCAAGTCATCTCTCCAGATATTCGTGTTTTTCATCTGTAAAAGGAGGGCTTTAGATCAAATGATCTCTAAGGTCCCCTTTTAACTCAAAAAACTGGAGTTAAAAATCATCATACACAGGAAAAACAAATATAGAGTAATAACATTCTGATCACTACTATACCTCAGTATCTAAATACTATATTCCTTCATTTTATGATATTTTTAGAGAAGGAGAGAGCTTATTCCTTGCAACTATCAAAACTCCTTCAAGATGGCAGAAGAGTAAGCCATGGAGATCACCCTCCTCCCCACAAATACATCAGAAATACATCTACATGTGGAACAACTCCTACAGAACACCTACTGAATGCTGGCAGAAGACCTCAGACTTCCCCAAAGCAAGAAGCTCCCCACGTACCTGGGTAGGGAAAAAGAAAAAAGAAAAAACAGAGACAAGAGAATAGGGACGGGACCTGCACCACTGGGAGGGAGCTGTGAAGCAGGAAAAGTTTCTGCACACTAGGAAGCCCCCTCACTGGCAGGGATGGGAGTGGGGGAGCTTTGCAGCCACAGAGGAGAGCACAGCAACAGGGGTGCAGAGGGCAAAGCGGAGAGATTCCCGCACAGAGGATCACTGCCCACCAGCACTCACCAGCTCGAGAGGCTTGTCTGCTCACCCACCGGGACGGGTGGGGGCTGGGAGCTGAGGCTCGGGCTTTGGGCTTCGGAGGTCAGATCCCAGGGAGAGGACTAGGGTTGGCTACGTGACACAGCCTGAAGGGGGCTAGTGCACCACAGATAGCCGGGAGGGAGTCCAGGAAAAAGTCTGGACCTGGCTAAGAGGCAACAGACCACTGTGTCAGGGTGTGCGAGGAGAGGGGATTCAGAGCGCCACCAAAATGAGCTCCAGAGACGGGTGCGAGCCACGGCTATCAGCGTGGACACCAGAGACGGGCATGAGATGCTAAGGCTGCTCCTGCAGCCACCAAGAAGCCTATGAGCAAGCACAGGTCACTCTCCACACCTCCCCTCCTGGGAGCCTGTGCAGCCCGCCACTGCCAGGGTCCCGTGATCCACGGACAACTTCCCCGGGAGAACACACCGCGTGCTTCAGGCTGTTGCAATGTCACGCTGGCCTCTGCCGCCGCAGGCTCTCCCCGCATTCCGTACACCTCCCTTCCCCAAGCCTGAGTGAGCCAGAGCCCCCTAATCAGCTGCTCCTTTAACCCCGTCCTGTCTGAGCGAAGAACAGACGCCCTCAGGCGACCTACACGCAGAGGCGGGGCCAAATCCAAAGCTGAACCTCAGGAGCTGTGCGAACAAAGAAGAGAAAGGGAAATCTCTCCCAGTAGCCTCAGGAGCAGCGGATTAAATCTCCACAATCAACTTGATGTACCCTGCATCTGTGGAATACCTGAATAGACAACGAATCATCCCAAAATTGAGACGGTGGACTTTGGGAGCAATGAAATATATATATTTCCTTACTGATTTGGTTGCTCTCTTCCTTTACATGTATATATGTGTGTGTGTGTTTACTTATATTTTCTCTTTTTGTGAGTGTATGTGTATGCTTCTTTGTGGGATTTTGTCTGTATAGCTTTGCTTTTACCATTTGTCCTAGGGTACTGTATGTCCGTTTTTTGTTTGTTTTTTTTTTAAGTATAGTTTTTAGCACTTGTTATCATTGGTGGATTTGTTTTTTGGTTTGGTTGCTCTCTTGAGACGGTGGACTTTGGGAGCAATGAAATATATATATTTCCTTACTGATTTGGTTGCTCTCTTCCTTTACATGTATATATGTGTGTGTGTGTTTACTTATATTTTCTCTTTTTGTGAGTGTATGTGTATGCTTCTTTGTGGGATTTTGTCTGTATAGCTTTGCTTTTACCATTTGTCCTAGGGTACTGTATGTCCGTTTTTTGTTTGTTTTTTTTTAAGTATAGTTTTTAGCACTTGTTATCATTGGTGGATTTGTTTTTTGGTTTGGTTGCTCTCTTCTTTCTTTTTTTATTACTTTTAAATTTTTTAATAATTATTTTTTATTTTTATTTTAATAACTTTATTTTATTTTTCTCTTTCTTTCTCCCTTTTTTTCTGAGCCGTGTGGCTGACAGGGTCCTGGTGCTCCAACCAGGTGTCAGGCCTGAGCCTCTGAGGTGGGAGAGCCGAGTTAAGGACACTGGTCCACCACAGACCTTCCGGCTCCACGTAATACGAATCAGCAAAACTTCTCCCAGAGATCTCCATCTCAATGCTAAGACCCAGCTCCACTCAACGACCAGTAAGCTACAGTGCTGGACACCCCATGCCAAACAACTAGCAAGACAGGAACACAACCTCACCCATTAGCAGAGAGGCTGCCTAAAATCATAATAAGGTCACAGACACCCCAAAACACACCAGCAAACTCGGTCCTGCCCACCAGAAAGACAAGATCCAGCCTCATCCACCAGAACACAGGCACTAGTCCCCTCCACCAGGAAGCCTACACCACAACCCACTGAACCAACCTTAGCCACTGGGGGCAGACACCGAAAACAATGGGAACTACAAACCTGCAGCCTGCGAGAAGGAGACCCCAAACACAGTAAGATAAGCAAAATGAGAAGACAGAGAAACACACAGCAGATGAAGGAGCAAGATAAAAACACACCAGACCAAACTAATGAAGAGGAAATAGGCAGTCTACTGAAAAAGAATTCAGAGTAATGATAGTAAAGATGATCCAAAATCTTGGAAACAGAAGAGAGAAAATACAAGAAACGTTTAACAAGGACCTAGAAGAACTAAAGAGCAAACAAACAATGATGAACAGCACAATAAATGAAATTAAACATTCTCTAGAAGTAATCAATAGCAGAATAACTAAGGCAGAAGAACGGATAAGTGAGTGCACCACGGCTAGCCAGGAGGGAGTCTGGGAGAAGTCTGGAGCTGCCGAAGAGGCAAGAGACTTTTTCTTGCCTCTCTGTTTCCTGGTGCGCGAGGAGAGAAGTTTAAACGCGCTGCTTAAAGGAGCTCCAGTAACGGGTGCGGAGCTGCCGATGAGACAGGAGACTTTTTCTTGCCTCTTTGTTTCCTGGTGCGAGAGGAGAGGGGATTAAGCATGCCACGTAAAGGAGCTCCAGAAACGGGCGCGAGCCGCGGCTATCAGCGCGGACACCAGAGATGGGCATG
>NC_041234.1:89795986-89796923 GCF_002837175.3 Physeter macrocephalus | reverse complement strand
AGCCTGTATGCAAGCACAGGTCACTATCCACACCGCCTCTCCCGGAAGACTGTGCAGCCTGCCACTGGCAGGGTTCCGTGATCCAGGGACAACTTCCGCGCGCCTCAGGCTTGTGCAATGTCCTGCCGGCCTCTGCCGCCGCAGGCTCACCCCGCATCCCAACCTCTCCCTCCCCCCGGCCTGAGTGAGCCAGAGCCCCGAAGTCAGCTGCTCCTTTAACCCTGTCCTGTCTGAGCAAAGAACAGACGCCCTTAGGCGACCTACAGGCAGAGGCACCGCCAAATCCAAAGCTGAACACCTGGAGCTGTGAGAACAAAGAAGAGAAAGGGAAATCTCTCCCAGCAGCCTCAGGAGCAGCGGATTAAATCTCCATGATCAACTTGATGTACCCTGCATCTGAGGAATACCTGAATAGACAACGAATCATCCCAAATTGAGGAGGTGGACTTTGGGAGCAAAGATATATTATTTGTTCCCCTTTTTCTCTTTTTGTTAGTGTGTATGCTTTTGTGTGTCATTTTGTCTGTATAGCTCTGCTTTCACCATTTGCCCTAGGGGTCTGTCTGTTTTGTTTTTTTTTTTACTTTTAAAAATTTTTCTTCTTAAAAATTATTTTTTATTTTAATAACTTTATTTTATCCTACTTTATTTTATCTTTTTTCTTCCCTTCTTCCTTCCTTTTTTCCTTTCTTCCTCCCTTCCTTCCTTCCTTTCTTTCTTCCTTCCTTCCATCCTTCCTTTCTTTATTTCCTTTTTTTTTTGTGAGTGTGTATGTGTGTGCTGCTGTGTGAGATTTTGTCTGTACAGATTTGCTTTCACCATTTGTCCTAGGGTTCTGACCAACCCGTTTGTTTTTTTTTTTACTTTTAAAAATTTTTCTTCTTAAAAATTATTTTTTATTTTAATAACTTTATTTTATCCTACTTTATTTTATCTT
>NC_041234.1:89792988-89793697 GCF_002837175.3 Physeter macrocephalus | reverse complement strand
AGACTGACCAGGAAGAAATAGAAAATATGAACAGACTAATCACAAGCACTGAAATTGAAACTGTGATTAAAAATCTTCCAACAAACAAAAGCCCAGGACCAGATGGCTTCACAGGCGAATTTTATCCAACATTTAGAGAAGAGCTAACACCTACCCTTCTCAAACTCTTCCAAAAGATAGCAGGGGGAGGAACACTCCCAAACTCATTCTATGAGGCCACCATAACCCTGATACCAAAACCAGACAAAGACGACACAAAGAAAGAAAACTACAGGCCAATATCACTGATGAACACAGATGCAAAAATCCTCGACAAAATACTAGCAAACACAATCCAACAGCACATTAAAAGGATCATACACCATGATCAAGTGGGGTTTATTCCAAGAAGGCAAGGATTCTTCAATATACGCAAATCAATAAACATGATACACCATATCAAGAAACTGAAGGAGAAAAACCATATGATCATCTCAATAGATGCAGAGAAAGCTTTGGACAAAATTAACCACCCATTTATGATAAAAACCCTGCAGAAAGTAGGCATAGAGGAAACTTTCCTCAACATAATAAAGGCCATACATGACAAACCCGCAGCCAGCATCGTTCTCAATGGTGAAAAACTGAAACCATTTCCACTAAGATCAGGAACAACACAAGGTTGCCCACTCTCACCACTCTTATTCAACATAGTTTTAGAAGTTCTAGC
>NC_041234.1:89734918-89791607 GCF_002837175.3 Physeter macrocephalus | reverse complement strand
GATGAATGGAAAAAGAAGATGTGGCACATATATACAATGGAATATTACTCAGCCATAAAAAGAAACGAAATTGAGTTATTTGTAGTGAGGTAGATGGATGTAGAGATTGTCATACTGAGTGAAGTAAGTCAGAAAGAGAAAAACAAGTACTGTATGCTAACAGATATATATGGAATCTAAAAAAAAAAAAGGTTCTAAAGAACCTAGGGGCAGGACAGGAATAAAGATGCAGACGTAGAAATGGACTTGAGGACACGGGGAGGGCGAAGGGTAAGCCGGGATGAAGTTAGAGAGTGGCACGGACTTATATATAGTACCAAATGTAAAATAGATAGCTAGTGGGAAGCAGCTGCATAACACAGGGAGATCAGCTCAGTGCTTTGCAACCACCTAGAGGGGTGGCATAGGGAGGGTGGGAGGGAGACTCAAGAGGGAGGAGATATGGGGATATATGTATATGTATAGGTGATTCACTTTGTTATAAAGCAGAAACTAACACACCATTGTAAAGCAATTATACTCCAATAAAGATGTTAAAAAAATGAGTTACGAAGAAGAAAATTAAATTTTAAAAGAAAACTGTTTCCACACCAGCAATTTCTGATAGAAAGGCATTTTTAAATGTATTCTACTTTTCTCTGACTTCTGAAATGACATATCTGAGCAAAATTTAAGCATGTTATTTACTCCAGTTTAGAGCTAGAGTGTTGCTCTTTTTGTATTCTCAGGAATACAACAAAAGTGGAAGGTAGAGATGTTTAAAAATAAATATTGGAGAACTATAATGAATTCAGGGCTACATGAAACTGACAAAGGCCCTGAGAGTCTAATCTATCTGGCAGTTTCTTCGATTTAGGTAGAAGAGAGGTGCAGGCAATGGGGGAACTACCACTTGTGCGCACCCTCTCTGAAATAACTTCTCTTGAGCATTAATTAGAAGCTCACTGATGTGATTAAAAGATGCCAGGAAGTAGCCACCCTAAAATATAACTAACATAAAATAACCACAGGTGGAAATACCATTTTGAAGTAAGTGTAGTAGTAACAGACGCTTTTAGTAATGGACAGGAACGTTTTAAAGGGCGGTTGGAGGAATAAGAATTTGTCATTACCTGACAATCTTATGAGACTGTAAATCTCTTGATGAAGATTCTTCTAAACCTTTTTATCTCCCACCCCAATATGTAGCACAGTACCTTGCATAGAATAAGCAGAGGGAAAAATACTTTTTGTAGAATCATTGATCCTCAAGTATTTTTTACTTAATTTTTATTGGAGTACAGTTGCTTTACAATGTTGTGTTAGTTTCTGCTGTACAGCAAAGTGAATCAGTTATACATATACATATATCCACCCTTTTTTAGATTCTGTTCCCATATAGGTGCCAGTACTCATTACAGAGTATTGAGTAGAGTTCCCTGTGCCATACAGTAGGTTCTTATTAGGATCCTCAAGTATTAAACCAGGAAAAGAATGCTCTAATCTAATGAGCATTTAAAAAACAGAACTAAGCAAACAACAATGACCAAAAAATGCAGAAATAGCACTGAAAAACTGAATGGCAATTCATCAGGAAACCCTGAGGACAGAAATATCCCTTAAATAACATTCAATCTCATTCCCTTTGTTCTAATTTTGTCCCCACCCAGCAGCCTTCAGATCTGTAATTTGGTTTTCTAAGTGAACACACCCACCAAGGAGTCTCCAAGTAGACTACCAGTGATGGCTGTCAGGTCAGGACCTCTCTCTCGTTCTAAATGTAGAAATCTGCTTTGACTTTATTAAGAAATACCCGTGCATTTGTATAGCAGGAGTCAACCTCCAGAGCAAACTGAGTACCTACTCTGTGCCAGGCACAGCGCTAGACACCAAAGAGACAGAATTAATCAGACAGAATCTGTGGCTCTTACTTGAAACTGTGGCTTCACAATACTTATAAAAATTTGGAGTCACTTTGAATGTCTTTCCTGTATCTTTCCTGATATGGGAAAAGAATCATTGACCATGTGTCATCTACCTTTACATATTTGTAAAGTTTTATCTACTCTGTTTCTCCATATTTTAACAGCAGATCTGGCTTGTACTACCTCCCGAGATCAAAGGCATTTTAGTGTTAGTACTAGTAAATTACTGCAAGGTTTTCTTAGAGTCCCCAAATCATACCTTTTGAAGAAAACAATTTTAATTTCAATAAGAGAGAGGGAGCCTAAAAAGGCAGCTTGCAATTAATTTTGGAAAATCTCCCAGCTGCTAAAGTACTTGAAAGACAAAACAGGGTGCAATTATTTTAAAAGAGTTTTATGCTAATTTTATTTCCAATCCCCAGCCAAAACACACACACACACACACACACACACACACACACAGAGGGAGCCTAAAAAGGCAGCTTGCAATTAATTTTGGAAAATCTCCCAGCTGCTAAAGTACTTGAAAGACAAAACAGGGTGCAATTATTTTAAAAGAGTTTTATGCTAATTTTATTTCCAATCCCCAGCCAAAACACACACACACACACACACACACACACACACACACACACACACACCCTTAAACAATATCAGACATCTAATGTGCTGCGCTTCAGAAGGCTAGAATATGCGACAGCACAAAGGCATTTTAGAAAGCTTCCCCCTCTTCAGTGATGTTATTAACCAGGAGCTTGAGACTATGTTTGATGGTGAACTTTTCCTATTCTGAGTTTTGACATAAACACGAGAATTTAATAACAAATGGACCCCAAAACACAGCTCTAGACTGAAAGCAGTTTTAACAACTGGAAATCACAACCTCCTGGCATGATGGCAGTCCTTTATTTACTCATTAAAGCTGCCAATATTCTGAAGGCCCTTTCTGGCTCATTTGCCCCTTCCTCGTTAACTACAGATCGGTGTGGGGTGGAACAGGTTCTGCATTTCGAAGACTCTTCTGTTCCAGCATCATATTTTCGACCATCCGATAAAGCAGATATTATCATACAGCCTGTATTATCTACAGCATTCTCAATGTTTCTGCAAACACAGGTCTCAACTGTTTGGTTCAGAAAATATGGTCAGTGTGGGCAGGGCTGCAGGGAAAAATAAGAAACTCCACCTAACCAATGAACAAAGTTCCCGCGTGGAGTCCAGAGCTGAACTTCAAGAAATGGATCAAGTGTTCTATTTTTAAAGAAAGATCGCTATACTTGAAAAAAGAAATCACTAAGACACTCCGAGTGCTGTACCAGAGAGGCCAGTGTTCAGCGTCTTTCAAACTGGCTGCTGAATTCATCAGAAAGGAACCAAATGTTTTTAACAACAGATCCTCTCTGTCTGTCTGTCTCTATGATGACACCTGTAGGTTCACATCTGCATTGTTTTGAAAGAAACCTCATTATGCTCTCTTACCAAGTATTATTTTAGATGCCAGTTAACTCTCCCAAAACCCTCCCCCCAAGTAACCTTAAAGTAAATAAACTTATTATACAGCCATGTTCCTGCAGAAGTTTGAATCACACCAAGAATGCATATCCTTAAAAGGAAATGTTTTCCCTCCCCTTGCATCCTGTTATTTAAGCTATTTTAAGTACTTGTCTGGAGAAAGCTGAGCCAGAATTCAAGTAGTTTTGATTTTAGCTGCTGTTTTACACTGCCCATGTCCAGGTGGTATGTGGTACAATCTATCACTTCAAATGCATCTTTTGGGGTATAACTCTGTCTTATAAATCTGACAGTGAGAAAGACCGGGATTTCCCTTGACCCCTGGGTTTTGTGTGTATCTGTGTGTTGCTTTATTCATCCCTGAATCTGTTAAATCTAGTGTCTTTCTTTATAAACAGGTCACGTATGTGTGTCCTCATCTGCAATACATATGCAACCTCTTTACAAACCCACTACGGACAGTACTCATTAGGACTTAAAGAAGAAAACCAACCAAGTGCAGATGCACATCCTTTCAGAAAAGCTGTGTTTAAAAGTTCCATTTAGTTTAACCAATATATTCCACAAATTTTTTGCACTAAAAAAATGACAAACGGAATCTATATATCGAACAATAATGGATTTAAACACACACACACACACACACACACGATCCTGATTGCCTATGAAAGCACACAAAATATTAATTTAAAAGACTCAGCCAAAAGACTTGTGCAGAAGAATTTAGATTATATTCCACCCTCAGATCTAAGCAATAAAGTCGAGCTTTCATTAGGCATTAAAACTTTAGAAAAGGCAGCTGCTAAACATCTCCAGATGCTTAAACACGGGTTTTGCCTTTCACAGCTTATACCTTTTGAGGTAGCTTATTCCAGCGAATACATATAAAAGGCAGTTTAATGAGTCCCAGCTAAGGCTAGAATAGAGGTCGCTACCAAAGACTTCATCCTAATAGTGGATCCCCAAAGGTGGAGGTCAATTACAGCTGAAGGCTGGACAAGGTTAGAGGGCTGAGACCAGGCAATCAAAAATGCTGTCTATCAATTGTTTTCCAACTCAAAATTTCCAGCAGTTTGGCCATCATTTTCCACCTGCTGCCAGTTTCCCACTTAAAAAATACACACACCCACACGAGTGCATTCTCGCACACCTCCAATCTGTGCTCCTATCTTCCACACAGTCAAAACATGGTTTTCAGACTATCCTGAGACCTTCATTTCTAATATTCCATCGATAATTAACCAGATGGCACAGTGAAAGAGCACTGGTTTATTTATTTTTTTGGTTGGGCTGTAGTTTTAATTTTTTAAGCCATAATTAAACAAATATGCACTGGTGTCGTCTTATTGAATACTAAAAGTAAATTAAAAGAAACCACCATGCTTTTTGCGGCATCATCCTGATGTGGTTTTTATATACTAGAGAATATCAAGTAATTTGAAATAACTCAACTTCCTGAGATGAGAAAATCTGGTACAGCTACAATCACCATAACCAAAAATTTTTGTCTTAGTTTGGTGGGCAGCCTCAAAGGAATATACCCACATTCTTGCTAGTCATTTATGAAACCCCATTATTTTATTTCAAAAGTGTTGAATTCCTGTTTGGAAAAAAAACCTGAGTGGCTATTGCTTAGGAGAGAAAAACGCGCGTTTGCAGGTCTAAAGCCAATCTGAGAAGATCTACATTACATGAATTTATCTTTATGATAAGGCATCATTCAAATGACCTTTAGCTTCCATAACAAGATTAAAGTCCCAGAGTGTAAAAGACATTTTCTCCTTGGTAAAATATTTACTTCCTAAGTGTTCTGGAAAGTTTTATTTATTCTTCTTTAGAATGAACTTATACAGCATTGCAGCATTTTAAATTAAAACAGAAACATTATGAAGTAGGAAAAAATGAGAGCCAAATCTTCTGCTATCCCCGTGGAAAATACTGGAAACAAATGTTGAGAAAACGAAAATAATTAAATGAAAATATACTGCTTGGAACTTAACACTAAGCAGGTGCAGAAAGTGAGTGAAAGGAGAATTGTAAATCTTAATACTCGATTTTTATTGCTAGTAAAGAGAGTTTCAAAGCACTATTAATTGATTGAACAAAACCCATGATTAGTGGTAATTACAGAGATTTTCTGCACACACTATTATTTTGCTGAATTTCTAAAGAGATAATCAAGGCTATTATTTTTAATAGATGGGAAAAATCATATAATGATTTCCATATTGTGTCACAATTGAACTGAGACAAAGTAGTCCTCCCTCCCCTCCCCTCCCCATAAGAAAGAATTGTCAGGAAAATAGGTTATAGAGCTTGTTTTTAAAATCAACTTTCCCTGAATGAAAAAAAAAAGGATTTCCATAACACCTTTGACAGTTGCCTAAGGGCTCTGCAAATAAGAATAACTAAAAACTACAAATATTTTAAAGGAAAATCAAAAGATTCAGCTGGGTCTTTAAACACTTTTCTAAAAGACAGACTATACACAAGCATATTAAAAATATGCTGAAAAATATAAATTTTATGTGTTACATTGTAATGGCCAAAGCCTTCAGAATAAATTCTGCCATGATGAAAATCTTCATAACAAAGACCACTTGTGATAATGACAAAGTCCCAGTACATGAAAAGACTACCTATAATTCCTTGGAATTCAATCAATTAACTATTTATGTATTGAAAACCTAATGTGTGCAACAGTGAGCTAGATACTGAGGGGGAATACAAAATAATAATATGTGGAACAGGCAGAAATTTTGGACTCCAGAATTCCTATTTACAGCATATAGAGTAATAAGAGTCTACATATCATAGAGATACATGCCTGGTAGGGCTTCAATAAGACAAACGGCTCAATCTCCCGCCTTTGGGAAGGTGTTTGCCTACCCTAAACCCTCCAAGATGTATGATTTTAAAGTAAGACAGTAGTTCCACAATGACCCTTTCTTGTAGTCCAAGCTCTAATTGATCTCTCAGTCCAATTTAGCCCTGTTTCCTCCTTGGAGATAACTGGTCAACCCTCTTTATATCATTAAGCTTTAAAAGAGCAATTAAGCTCTTTTACTGATAAAAGTATCCCAGTGCCATCAGGTAAACCATATTCAAATTAGCTTTAATTTTTAAAAAATTTTCGCACACAAATATTTCCAAGATGCTGCACATGAGAACAAGGCTTGTATTCAACAATAAACATTGATTTGAGGAGGTGAGGCCTTGCAGATTAAGCAATAGCAATAAGGTCCTCACCCCAAAATCCTATTCTTAAAAAAAACAAATCAGGCTGTCCCAAACACTGAAAGATGAATATAAATAAAACAGAAGGTTTGAAGGAAACAATTATGATAAGAACAATTTCTACAGAATAATACGATCTAAAAAGTCTTGCAGCCAAGAATTCACCTGCTGTTTTTTCATAATCAATCTATACTAAACTGAGTAGTACACTTCTTCCAGTAAGTGATATCTATGGCAAGTTAATTGCCTTTTTTTCATACACACACACACACACACACACACACACACACACACACAATAGTGTTAGATCCAGGACTTATTTTTTCCTAGTTAGAATTCTGATGGGATTATGAATAGTCACGCTGGCTGGGGGAGTCATTATTTTTCCCAAGGCATGTTGTTATTACTAAATGACTTCATAGAAAATGTTGCTCATAAATGTATGGGAATAGGGATGTGTATTTCCTCACTTTTCACTGATAGGGTTCCCAACACAGGTCAAAGAGTAGATTCTGATTTAAATAACAAATCATTTAGATTTAACTTCATACCCTTTAATCAAGGAGATACCAAATAGTATTAGTCTCCCTCTCAAAGCACATGTTGACTCATGTGAGCACACACATCAATAATCAGGTCTTACCCTATTTTCTCATTATCTTCACTGACTTGACCTGAGCACTGAAATTTGGAATGTAAATACTATAAATTGCTTCCATAGCTGCTGAATTCGAAGACATGTTATGTGATGTTTAAGGATAAACCAAGTGGCATGCTAATCCTTCCCATGTTATACTGATGCTAATTCAATTTAAGAAGGTCCAACAGTGTGCATTCTCCAAAGGCACATAAGATCCATGAAAAAGGCAGGAAAGCCACGCTAATTAGGGAAAGGCAAAACATCATCTAATGGTTCTTAACATCTTCAGGGGTCACCTGGCCCTTTAAGAATATGGTGAAAGCTCCAAATCCTCTCCTCAGAAAAATATGATACACAAAATATGATAACAACACAAAATTTGTCTAAAAATTTCAGGAGCCACAGAAGCCCCCAGTTAAAGACTGGGAACCTGGACTAAAAACCTTTGACCATATTAGATACTAGATATAATTAGCAATAACACAGTTTAAAGTGTAGCTTCTAAAACTTTATTCCATTGGTTTTAACTATCTTGCCCTAAGTTTCATGATTAACCATTCATATAATTTTTCAGAGAAATAACTTTGATTAGTACCAAATAAAGATTGCTTTACTATAGTTACTCTACAAAAAACACTTACCGACTTTTGCAAAGGCCTCTTTGAGTTCATCAAGCTCATCTTTGGAAATCTGAGTGGTAGCCATCTCATCCATTTAAAGATCTAAAGAGAAACCAGAAGGGTTTAAGACTTTAAACAGAAACAGTCATAGATACAGAGAACAAACAGGTAGTTGCCAGAGGGGAGGGAGGAGGGGGAGGAAAGAAATGTGAGGGAGCTTAAGAGGTACAAACTTCCAATTATAAATTGGAAAATAAAAAGTCACAGGTATGAAATGTACAGTGTGGGGAACATAGTTAATGACTATGTAATATCTTTGTGTGGTGACACATGACAACTAGACTTATCATGGTGATCAGTTTGAAATGTACAGAAATATCGAATCACTATGTTGAGTAACAGGAACTAACAGTGTTGTGGGTCAATTATACTTCAAAAACAGACTCATAGAAAAAGAGATCAGATTTGCGGTTACCAGAGGCAGAGGTAAGGGGAGGGGGAATTGGATGAAGGTGATCAAAAGGTACAAACTTCCAGCGATAAGATAAATAAGCACTAGGGATGTAATGTACAACACGATAAATATAATTAAAACTGCTGTGTGTTATATATGAAAGTTGTTAAGAGAGGAAATCCTAAGAGTTCTTATCACAAGGAAAACAATTTTTTTCTATTTCTTTTATTTTGTATCTATATGAGATAATGCATGTTTACTAAATTTGTTATGATAATTATTTCATGATGTATAGAAATCAAGTCATTTTGCTGTTCACCTTAAACTTATACAGTGCTGTATGTCAATTATATCTCAATGAAACTGGAAGAAAAAAATTTTTTAGACTTAAAAAAATTTTGTGATGATTATAAGCACTCCTGCAAACTCTCATTTTAGGGATAATTTAGACTTTCTAGAAATGCAAACTACTAAAACCATCTGAATAGGTCCTCATATTTCCAGCTACAGCCATAATAAAGAAAACAAACAAATGAGAAGTTATCACTTACCAAAAGTTATTCAGAAAAAAATACTTGTGAATCTTCCTTTCAAGGACAAAATCTTACATTATGTTCAGAGAATGTAAGGAAGGGGAAGGTACTGAGCAATGAGAGAAATTCTTGGTTATATGTGCCAAAACTAAGTCAAACTTATGTGACCAAAGATTCGTGTAAAATATAACTTTTTTGGGACTTCCCTGGCAGTCCAGTAGTTAGGACTCCACGCTTCCACTTCAGGGGTCACGGGTTCGACCCCTGATTGGGGAACTAATATCCCGAATGCCATGTGGCATGGTCAATAAATAAATAAATGAATGAACAAATGTTTAAAAAAATAATTTTTTCATTTAGCATTTACGTATCTATCTATCTTACTGGCTATTTCCATTTTTCCCATCTTTACTGAGATATGTGACATATGATACTGTGTAAGTTTAAGGTGTATATCATAATGATTTAATATACATATATATTGCAAAATGATTACCACAGTAAAAGTTAACACATCTATCACCTCACATAGTTATCACCATTTTTTCCATTTATATATCACCATTTCCATATATCACCATTTTTTTCCATTAAGCTATTTAAAAATCTTTCACTGTGAAAAAACTGATTTTCAGATAGCATAAAAAGAGCTATCAATCATTCCCATTATAGGAGGAGTCAACTAAAATTATTTTTGGCTTTGATACAGAAACACACACAAGAGCAGGCTAATCAACACATCTTTGTGTACACAACTTATTAATATTATTTGAGTTTATACTCTTTCTGATTTGGTCTTATTTTACTTATTTAACCAATAGTCAGGGCTTGGCAAACTAAGGCCTGTGGGCCAAATCTGGACCACTGCTTATTTCTGTATGGTCCCCAAGCTAAGTATGGTTTTTACAGATAAACATTTGCTGTCAAATGTTTGAACCTCAATTAAGTGAAATGTTACCCCAGGGGGGGGAAGAAAATTCCATTCCTCTCATCAGTAGAATTGTATTACCAAAAAAGGTACTCAAATATTTATTATATTTTGACTTTTGTCAGTAAAAATCTGTGGAGATAATATTTAAACCCTTGATATTAATAATATAATATTCTTATTTTGCCTCTTGGCGTACAATATACATGATGTGGACCTTTACAGAAAAACTTGACTGAGCCCTGCAACAGAGAAAGGAGGTCTGTACCACAATGGAAAATTCCCACATACCAACCTATTAACAAGTTTTAGACAGAAGGAAATGAAAATAATTATGTGTTGTCCTTTTTTTTGGGCTTTGTTTTTTTCCGTCTTTTTAATCTTTTTAAAGAACTTTACTTTTTAGAACAGTTCACGGCAAAATTGAGCAAAAAGCACAGAGAATTCAGTTCCCATATAGCCCCCCTGCCCTCACACTCGCACAGCCTCCCTCATTATGAACATCCTCCATCAGAGTGGTACATTTGTTACAATTGATGAACCTTCTTTGATACATCATTGTCACCTAAAGTCCATAGTTTACATTAGGCTCACTCTTGGCATTGTAATACATATTACGCCTTTTGACACCATTTATAGTATCATACAGAATAGGTTCACTGTTCTAAACGTGTTGCCTTTTCAAAAAAGTAGTCTGTGTCAAATTTCACAAACTATGTGAAATGCAAATTTGAGATCTTATATTTACCCCTTTTAGACATTTCAAAAATAATTTTTGAATAGCCTTTCATATGTATTTGTGGGATTTATTTATTTATTTATGGCCGCACCGCGGCATGCGGGATCTTAGTTTCCAGACCAGGAATTGAACCCATGCCCCCTGCAGTGGAAGCATGGAGCCCTAACCACTGGACCACCAAGGAATTCCCCCTTTTAGACATCTTTATTAAAAGTTAAAAAATTACTTGCCAACTCATCTTTTTTGCCATGATGACCAATACTTAGTACAGAGACGCTCAAGAGAGAGCTGGGCCACATCTGTCCTTTGCACACCCATAGCTGTCACTTCTAGAACTTATCACAGTCCCAGGCAGGTCGTAAGGCACTCAATAAAATAGTACTTTCATAAATTCATCCATTCAACAACTTGTGTCAAGCCCTACATTAGACAAATTCATATTCCTACTAATTCCCTGAACCCTCATAACAGCCTTTTGAGGTAAATATTCTTATTCTCTTTTTTATTAGAGATAACCTAGGCTCAGAGACACCATGGACCTGGAATTCAAACTCAGGTTTCTCAAATCCCTGGGAAGTTTTAAAATGACCATATGGTACTATTAGCTAAGTTTCCACCATAATGTAACACACATTTATAATGACTCATATTCTTAAAAAATTAAATAAAAACAGACTTTTCAAAAACATAAAACAGAACTTGCCTATTCATAAACTTTTCTTACCTATGGTGTTAAAATGTCACTAAAGAGGGACAACTTCTCAGTAGAAAGTTGGGTAAAAACACCTTTTAGAGCAGTCTCGGGATCTATAAGGGAAAGACCTTCAGTTGGATACAAAGGCAGACATTTTAAAGATTAAGAGTAAAAAGTGATTTTGCATAAGTTAAGCTGCAAAAAGTATTGTGGGGACTTCCCTGGAGGTCCAGTGGTTAAGACTCTGTGCTTCCACGGCAGGGGCTGCAGGTTTGATCCCTGGTTGGGGAACTAAGATCCCACGTGCCCCGCGGTGTGGACAAAAAAAATATATTCTATATTTTATTAACATGGTGTTCAACACCTCTCATTACAAAAATACTAGATAGGATTTACTCTAATTTTCTTCATGTATATTTTAAGTAATGATGTTTTCAATACAAAATTATTGCCCATCTCCCGTAATAATACCACGCAGAACAATGGCACAGAAAGTTTGAAAGCGAGACTGTCTCAGAAAATCCAAAACATGTGGCCTCTCCTTTACTTCTTTTTTAAAAAATAAATTTACTTATTTATTTATTTTTGGCTGCGTTGGGTCTTCGTTGCTGTGCGCAGACTTCCCCTCGTTGCGGAGATTGGGGGGCCACTCTTTGTTGCGGTGCACGGGCTTCTCATCGCGGTGGCTTCTCTTGTTGAGGAGCATGGGCTCTAGGCGCGTGGGCTTCAGTAGCTGTGGCTTTCCAAGGCTCTGGAGCACAGGCTCAGTAGTTGTGGCGCACGGGCTTAGTTGCTCCGCGGCATATGGGATCTTCCCAGACCAGGGCTCGAACCCGTGTCTCCTACATTGGCAGGCAGATTCTTAACCACTGCGCCACCAGGGAACCCCCTCTCCTTTACTTCTAAAGGTCCTTTCTAGTTTGGGCAATTCGTGAGTCAATAATAATCTAAAGTAGTTAGTCTTTTTTTTTTTTTTAAAGACGATTTTATTCTCATACTATATCACCTCTATAAAAGAGAAAATTAGACAAAGATGGTTCTGGACATACCTCCCGCCCCACCGCACCCTTTATCCCTGCTGAACAGTGGGTTCTGACTCAATCCTTCCCTCCCACTTCTCTCCTTTGCAAGCAGCGGGGCTGAACAGGTTAGAAATCTCTTCCCTCTTTTTATACACCTTCCCCAACACACACCTCTACCCTCACACAATTTACTGAGGCGTCTTTTATATGCCTAGTTCCTGCCCTCAAGGAATCTACAATCTGGGGAAGACAAAAAAATGTAGATAATTATAATTTGACATAAAGTGAATTAGTGGTTGTAATAAAAGGTAGAGAAGGAGAAAGACTCTGGAGACCTTAAGGATTATTAATTCCATCTCAGGCAGGCCAAGAAAGTAGTACTTTTGTTCTTCGTGCAAAATTAGGAAATACATAGAACTCACAGAAATGATTTCGAGGCACTTGTTTACTTAAAAAAATATGAACACAATGCAGCATTTAAAAAACCCAAAATATACTTTCTGTTCTTTCTTTATTCATATGGCTGCACTGGGTCTTAGTTGCGGCATGCGGGCTCTAGTTCCCCGACCAGGGATCAAACCTGGGCCCCCTGCATTGGGAGCGTGGAGTCTTAACCACTGGACCACTAGGGAAGTCCCCAAAATATACTTTAAAGTTTTCTAATTTCTTATTCCTGTCTAATTATCATAATGAAAGCTTAAAGTGTCCCCTTTTACACCTATAACTCAGATTTTTCATCTACAGGAGACATGAAGAGGCACACTGAGTAAGAGTAAAAAGAACTGCAATACACATATATTCCCAAAACAACATTTGTTTGACCCAGGATAACAAAATAACTTAATTTAGGAGTCTCTCACTTGAATAAATTCAATTTCATTTATTTACAATTATTTGAAAGTAAATAAATAAATGCTACCCTAAAGCACCTAAGCTAAAACTAAGAAATCCAACATAAAGTTTAAAAGGCTCACAATATACACTTCAGTTGACAAAAATCACAATATTTAAATTAGCTATTTCATGCAGACTTTTTTTTTCCCACTATGAATAAAAAAAGTTTGTCCTTAAGACTACTCAAAGGTACTTGATGGAATCTTTAAGGAAATCAAGCAATTAAATACTATCTTGGGAGAAAATATCACATTTAAATAATTTAGGGAAGACAGGAACAGGAACATCAGATTTTTAGAAAACTTGCAAATTAAAATTACTGAAAGCTCTATCCCTCTTCATTGGGCATTCATTGAATTTTTTCTCTCAAAGCAAGTAAAACATCCCAGACTGGGGTTTAGGAAGCAAAATAGATGATCTGACATCATTATTGCCCTGTAGACACGTTGATTCAATCCTGAACACTTGCAGCAAACTGTTGTTCCCCACCCAAGAATGCAGTACGTTATGAGAGGAAGACTGTGAGATGTGGAATCAGAAGACATCAATTAGTGCCCCGGCTCTGCTACTTCCTAGCAGTGTGTCTATGAGCAAGTTTATTTAATCCTGCTAAGTCTCAGTTTCCTCTTTTGAAAACAGCGATAATAACTACTTCCCTAGGGTCCTCGTGAAGCTTAAAGATGGCATGTGAAAGCACACTGCAAACTATAAAGTATTATACAGCAACTTCAAATCCTTAATGAAAGAAAATGGTGAACAAATCAATGCCTAAGTAATTGTGAGAGGCTATATAAATATAAGGCATAAGTTCTACTAAGAACCTTTTAAATGGAATGTACGAAAAGTTACGTCATTTGCCCTATAATTACTGACTACAGAGTATAATAGATCTCCTTCATATATAAAAATTATAAGCCTTTAAGTCGAAGTAATTTAAGAAGGATGGGACTAACAAAAATCTGTCAGCCATTTTTTACCCAAGACTCAGTTTGGCTCCTGCATAAGACCAGTTTCTAAACACAACTTGAAGAACGGCCAGATTTTTTTTTAATACAATTTTTACTTTATATCAGGACCACTTAAAAAAATAGCTAACAGCTTGTCAATATTGTCACATTCCTCCTACTCTGCACATTTTTTCATAAGCAATGCAAAATAAAAGGTGAAGAGGTAAAAAGTAAATATTATTGCTGAATAAAAGTTTAACCTCAATTTCACAGTATGTGATTGGTAGGTAAAAAGCAAGTCTGACTTTTGAAATATGTTGAAATGTGTCCTTTTCCCCAGTCTGTCTTCCCACAAAAGTGAACTTTATTTACATGAAGAGAGCAGGCGCCGATATTAAAAAAAGAAAGAAAGAAAGAAAGAAAGAAAGAAAGAAAGAAAGAAAGAAAGAAAGAAAGAAAGAAAGAAAGAAAGAAAGAAAGAAAGAAAGAAAGAAAGAAAGAAAGAAAAGAAAAGTATTTTCCCTTCATTTAAATTTAGCCAAATGAAATACCATCAAAAGTAAAAGCTTCCAGGGCCTCTGCATTTTTCTGAATTCTCTCATCTGCAGAGCACTTTGATCCGTCCCAAATTCTGTTTCCTCCCTAGCTCCTATGCCTGCCTTCGCTATAAAGGGAAAGCATCAGGAGGAAAGCAAACCCTCTCCCTAAACATCTGAGACACAGGAAAACAGATTTTCAAATAAGGGAATGAAAGGAAGGCAAACAAAACCTTGTTTGTTTGTTTTGTCAGAAAAGGATATGGTGTACAACTGGGTCTGAATTCAGGGCGTCACCCACAGAGAGGAATCTTATGCCTATGAAGTCATCCCTAATTACAGAGTTTGACTAACAATACAGCAATTATGAAACCACTCCACTGGCTCCTTTAACTATACTTAAACCCTCAACACAAACCTTTGCTGAGAAAGGTGTACCTACAACTACCTACCTGAAACTATTACTCAAATTCTAAAAGGTATCTGATGGAGATGAGGAAAGGGGTGTGTGTGCCTGCTTTCATCCCCTAAGGCGATTCACTTTAGGAATGCTGCTGGCTAAATAATCTATCTACTAATCTGTGTCATTCAGAACCCCCCCCCCCCCCGGGGTCAGGAAGCAGGGCACACCATGGGAAACTTAACCATGGATAATCAAGAGTTGACTACTAATTTAATATTTTCTTCTTGACGTTGAGAGGAACTAAAAGATAAAAGCAGGGCATATTCACCATAGACATTATCCAGCCACTTGTATGCCAGGTAAGCAGAATTGGTAAAGTGAGGCTGCTGACTTAAAATCAGAGATTTGGCCACACACACTTAAGCTGCTAAGCTCGAACCATGAAGAAGAGAGGGTGGACAAAACATGGAAGAATACGTTATTTGTATTTGTGTATTGGTCACCTTCCTCTGTCCAAAACAGGCAGCGCTTTGGAGCAGCCACACTTCACGTACCTACCTGTACCAACAGAAACTGCCACCCTGCCTTCTCACCCTGCCAACAGCACTAGTCTCCACTAGTCTCCAGGTCAGACGGGCGTGCAACACTCTGAGCTAAAGCTCACCCGCTCTCACTATGATTACTCAAGCTCTAACGCTGCGTTTCCAAATGACTTGAGAAGATTTCAACTTGAATGGCTATCATATTCACCCACTTATTCATTTATATTCAAGCCTTAATGGAAGGCTTAGTATGTACCAGGCACTGTGCTGGGTGCTGCAGATATAGAGGTTTAGGACCCAAAGTCTCCTCTCAAAGACCTTACTGTCCAGCGGGGAGAAAGATGGAAAAACAAAGACATAATATTAATGCCATTATGCTGTTCACTGAGTGGTGGGGTGACAGCGGTGGCTTCACGAAAAGTTTTCCAGAGAAGGTGACTTTTGAACTTCATCTTGAAACATAAGTAGGGCTTCCTCAGACAGATATCACTGGTAAAGGCATTCCAGGCAGAGAGAAGATGATATTCTAGAGGAAGATGATATTCTAAAGCTGTAGAAAGATAGTGTGGTTGGAGCACTGTGTCTAGGGTTTCAGAGAGACACAACTGGAGCAGAAGGTCAGAGTCTCATTTAGAAGGGCCACACTCAAAATCTGGACTTGACCCTCTGGCCAAGGGAGGAGGAAGGTCAGTGAGGAAAATTCCAGTCAGGAGAGTCTAAGTGTCTACATTTGAACTTATTGCCACATTATTTCTCCCCTTTTCAAATATCTCTCCTGTCAAATCAGGTCTCCTTTTCAACTTCCCTACTTTCCTCAGTCCCCAGGTTTACAAATTTTGAGAAGTTTGGCCACAAGAAACAAAGGGAGATTGAAGTAAATCACTAAGCTCTCTGGATTCTTCCATCATACCCCTTTATCACCTCACATCTGGCCTTTTCCAAAGGCCTTTTAGCTGATCTATCTATGGTCCTGTCTCCCTCCAACGTAATCTCTACGCTGCTAACTTCCTGAAGAGCAGATCTAAGGTATATTTCCTACGAAAGCAAGTCCCAACTTTTAAGCACAACATCCTAAGCCCTACACTTTTCTGTACTGATACCTGTCTATCTTTCCAATGTTTCCTCCCATTACACGCACTGCACACCCTGGAATCACACTCTGTTCACACCCTATTCCCCAAACAGGCCATATATTTTCCCACCTCTGTTCCTTCTCCTCTGTGCTTCTCTCCAGTGGAATGCTCTTCACCTGTCTCCTATGTACTTTTCAAAAGCATCTTTGAGAAAGTGTCTTTGGAGTGTCCCCACCTGAGAGAAAAATGATCTGTTCCCAGGACTCTCACAGAACTGCATGCATTCTTCTGTTACAGCCAGTGCTGGATCCTTTCAGACAGCTCCAATTTTAAATATCTTACTGTCAGACCATATGTACTAATTTTTGAATGGGAAAATATAGTCACCACAAGGATAGCATTTAATACTACTACACATAATCTCTTTGATGGGATGGAAGGGACCGTTTCCCGTTCATCCTCATGTTCCCAGCTCCTCTCACTGTGCCTACAGAGTAGGTAATAGAAATAATTAACATAATAACATATCATTGTAAGTTTATACTACAGCAGCTAACATTCTTGGAGGACTAATTGTTTATATGGACTGTGCTGAATGCTTTATATACATTATGTAAGTTATTTCTCAGCAAAACTCTATGAACCACGTAATATTGTTATTTCCATTTTACAGAAAAGCAAACAGGATTAGAGAAGTTGAGTAACTTGCCCAAAGTCACACGGCTAGAGAGAGGTAGAGCCGGGTCTCAAACCCAACTCCACCTGACACCAAAGTCAGCATTCTCGATCATGTTATGCTGTACTGCATAGCTTCCTCAACCACGGCTTAGTGAATGCATTTATCTCCCCACAGACTATAAACTTATTAAAGTAGAAACAGCTTACTCATCTCTGTGTTCACCACAGCACTTTACGCAGAGACACAATGCATGCTCAGTAAATATCTTGAATCAAAAAAGGTCCACATGTAGTACCCACAACCATTTTGATCATGTCAGTCCCATTTCAGGAAGCTATAATTTCTTAGGCCTAAACAGCTGGTCTAAACTTTGCCTGGTATTCCTGGTCCTCTAGTGTTCCTACTAGTCACATCTAACCAGTTTAACCTTTCAACAACACTCACAATTAGCTTTTTGATCACAACCATCCTCCTGAACGATACCCGTCCTATTAACTCCTACATCAGCATATTTTATCCTGCCCCCGCTACCTCTTTCCCTCCCTGCTAGTAAGAACTCCCTCTCTCTGTATCTACCTTTCACACTTATAATGCCCTCCTCTTTATACCTCTTATCTTTTTATCCAAATCCTACTCATCCTTCAGATTTCAGCAGAAGCCTCATCCTCTCCCAAACCACATTTCCCAGTGACTCTACACCCCTGCTGATCTTTCTCTTCAACTCCCACAGGATTTAGAATCTTGCCACAAAATTTAGCAGTTTAATTATAGACTTCCTCCTATAGTTATATAAGTGGATGTGAGTACAGTCTGGCTGGGACATCCATCATCCTACTAGATTCAGTTCATCTGCCTCCTCCACACAGATCCTCAAACTCGGTCCAAGAGAATAATCTTCTCCAATCAAAGACAACCATTCTTTCACCAAGAGCACACAAATACTTGTCTAATTACTTGCTCTGCAAGTCTTATCAAGATTGTTTGTTTCTCAAGAACAGAGTCTAAACTTCATCTTCCTCTCGGATACTCCCACAATGATAACCCATTGCTGGATGCTGGGTACAGAGGTATGGCTCAAAAAATATTCCAGTTGACTGCAATGTTTTGAGGGTGGTGATAATCTGCAACATGCCCAATATTCAATGATTACTGAAATTATATTAGGGAAGAAACAAGAGCCTAGGGTAGTTGAGTGACTTTGCCCAAGACACAGAGCTGTGCAGCAAATGTAAAATTAAAAAAAAAAAAAGTATGTGAGAGAGAAGGTAATTAACTACTCTTACCTTAAAAATAAAAACAAAGAGGCTACACACTGCTTTGTGGTAAGAAGGCTCATGCCTATTATACACCCTATGGAAGATAATTTAAAAACTCCTAGCCAGGAATTCCCTGGCAGTCCAGTGGTTAGGACTCTGTGCTTCCACTGCAGGGGGCACCGGTCCGATCCCTAATCAGGGAACTAAGATCCCGCATGCTGCATGGCACAGCCAAAAACCAAACCAAAACCAAACCAAAACAAAAAAAACCTCCTAACAAATGTGACCATCAATCATATTGAGAAATATGAACGGTTGCCAGAAAATGCAGTTCCTTTCAGCTAATTCATTTTTATTACTTAAAGGAGGGATTCACTTAATCCTTGAACTGAAATCACCAAAACTGTAACTGTAAAATATATAGAACATTGGCAACGGGTTCAGTAGATACTATATATTACAGAGTTCTAAAAGTTCTTTCTTCAAAATACTGGTGTTAAGTGAGTACCGACAATAAAACAGGCCATACTTTTTAAAAAGAAGGACACGAATGCTGACCTTCTCTTGTGGCACATTCATTCCTATATATGACATGTTTCTGCTTCCCTCTATTTAATATCCCTTAATTTCAGCCACTTACATGCTAACTACTGTAAAAACCATTCCCATTGTATCAGTGCTAATTACTTAGTACAAATGTAAGCAAACACTCAAGTATCAATGTGACTATTTGATTTTGAGTTTAGGATTTCTTTTTTCATACATAAGCCATCACTGTGGTACTCCTAGTTTTTTTAGTGATTAGTTTTTTACCTTACAGCTGATTTTTCTCCAGGGGCAAGAGGCTTGGGGTTTTGTTTGCTTACTTTTAGAAAACTTTAATGGAATCTTGGTAAAGGAGCAACTGTAATAGTTTAAGAGGTTATATGCCTCTTTCTCAATTTAATGATCTGTTGCTCAGAAAGTCACAAGTGAGTCAAACTCTAACTGGTCTCACCTGTGTCACAGGTTTCTAGTCCTGAAAGTTTAGGAAAGGTAAATGCAGACAGAAGAAGTGGTGAAGGATTTTACTGTTTTTTATTCCAGCACCTCAGCATTATTAAAAATTGTTCGTTATAGTCAACGTGGAGAGCAGACTTCCGTGATGAAAGCAACATTCAACATGTAGAACATACTTTACTTAACGAGGTTGTTTTTCAGGCCTAGATCCTCTGGTAATTCTACTTGACATTTCAGCCGCAAATTGGTAAAACTACACAGAGGACACTGATAGATAACCCCCAATAGAACAGACAGTCTTTTCCCATGAGGCACTGTTATATATGCTGTTAGGCTGTACAGGATTCGGGACTAGAGAATAAAGCAGCTGGCTGATGGAACACACATCTGGATACATTTAGCAACTATGCTTCTACAAATCATTTAGATTAAAATAATAGGAACACAAAAACATATCATTTTGGTAACACAGCATACCATTTCAGGGACATTTGTGAAATGACCTAAAAAACCTTACTTACTATTTACATGACAAAATACGTTTCAAATTCCAAATCAACTGAGCAGTGAACTCTGGAAGGTTCTATCAGTGACTGAAGGCTAACTCTCCCTTTTGTCCAACCCCAAGTAGCTGCCTGCCTATAAGTGCAATTTTGCTTTGGATGTACCCAAAAACATTAAAGAGACTTAAACATTAGCTCACTATATTTAATGTGAAGAAGGGATTGCTATCTCCTGCGTGTATGCTGCTCCAACAATGCCCATGGATGCATGAGAGAGGGTGAAGGTTTATTAAGAAGGGCAAGGGAGCAGAGGCGGCTGTTATTTGCCAAGTAATGCGCACAGAGTTAAACTAAGCTATCTTAGCCCTCTTCCTACTTCCCTAATACCTACAACCAATTAAGCCACCCCAAATGTTCTGTCTGTGTTGTTTTAAAGGAGATGCAGCATAGGGTTCTGGTTGCTAACCAGTGACGCCCCTTCCCCAATTCCGGTAGCTCCCCACCCCCCAGCGTGTCCCACCATCTACTTCTCTATCTCCTCCGCTAGGCTGTGAGCTCTTTGAAAGCAGGGCTGGTACCTTATTTGACTTTGTATCTTGGCTCACAATAAGCCCCTACTAAATGTTTGTTGAATGAACTGATGTTCGTAAGTAGGGAAAGTGAACAGACTTAAACATACTGCAGGCTAAGTAGTTGTCACGCGTGGTTTTCAACATGCATACTCTATAGAGAAAGCTGGGAACAAAATAGTCAAGACATAATAATGTTCCCACATTCCTCACAGGCACTTGGCCTGTTAGCATGCTTTAACTATCTACTGCTCTTTAATACTTCAAGATACTACAAAACTCTTCAAGATGTTTGCAACCTGTTCTTTGAATTTAGCCGAAAGTCAAACAAAGTTTTGTTTTTGTTTTTCTTTCAGAAACAGTTTTTACTTGGCAACAATTTTGGTAATCAAGCAGCACATTTCACCTTCACAGTAATATATATCACGCACACATCATGTTTTGACAAACCTGCAATTTATAGATAAATGTATCATTTAGAAATAAATGTAAATTGCTGCAAACTAAAGCTGTACTTAAATTTTTATTATGAAAATTTTCAATGTATACAAAAGAGAAAATGGTACAGCAAACACCCATAATCCCATCATCCAGATTCTACATTTATCAGATTTATCAGGATTTCCCCACTGATTCTTCCTGTCCTCTTTCTTCCTTTCCCCTGCTTCCTCCCTCCCTCCCTTCTCAACCCCCCTTCTCCCTCTCCCTCCTCCCCCACCCCTCTCTCTCCCCCCCACCTCCTGAATTATTGTAAAGCAAACCCCAGACATCCCATGAGTGATATCACCCTACTTAGCTCTTAAATGAGTTCATTTCCTGGAAACACCTCTATTCTGTTCTAGGATCTAGCATAAGCTAGATTCTAATTGATCTTTTTTTCAAGTACCAATATCTATGAGTCACTTAAACCCCAAAGGGTGCCCAATCCTGTGTCATTTCCTGGAGGAATATCAAATACTTCCATTTTAAGTAAAAGTTTACTTTCCTCTTTTTGTCTTAATAAAGATAAGATCTTTAAGCAATGGCTATTTTAAAATAAGTTAATAATTTTTCCCATAGAAACATTCACATCAATTAAGTCAGATTGAAGACATTCTTTAAATTCCCGCTAGACAAAAGTTTTGTAGATATTTAATAAACATCTTAACCATATTCTAAAAGCCCCCTTTCCTGTTATGAAGAATACTATATCAAACCCAAAGACACAACAAAGTTATACCTCTACCTCCCCATCTTTACAAAGCTGAGAAGTATTAACTCCTTGGATTGAAATAGCACATTCTTCTTTTAAAAGGTCCAATTCCTTTATTTCCTAAGTAAACTCTGACATTTTCCAAAAATATCTGAATAATTTATGAAAAAAACAAATCTGCTGCTAATGAAATTAATTAACCTTCACACGTGAGGAGTATTTCCATTCTCCTTTCCTGTGAAAAATAACACAGAAGCCAAGGGCAACCTTCAGGTATATATCTCTCACAAGGCAAGATCAGACCAGTTAACTCAAGACAAAATATTATGATGTACAACTCAGAAATCACTAGAGATAAAATTTCAGCTTAGACTTTGAGCTAAGCTGGAAGTTTATCTATTAGTCACTAAAATGGCCTCCTGCAGTGTAACATACCCCGCTGATATGTTCTCAAATATGGTACTTGTTAATTGAAAAAACTAGACTCTTTTGTTTCATACTTCACTTTTTACCTCATACGGGTGTAGTTAAGTACAACTAATTTGAGAGGTTACCCTTGATTCGGAGTCGAGATTTATACAACCAGCTATATTGAAATAGGAGAAATAAAACATATGATCACTATGTGATAGAAAACTCTGGGGAGTTTGTGAGCATCAGAAATCACTATCACTACCATATTATAGTAACACCACCAAAATCTCATCACCAATGATTTTCATGTATTTTGGAAAGTATGAATAAACACCAGGACAACTGTCATAAGTTATTTTGTAAGAGTAGAATATCAATCTGTTTGCCATATTCTGTCATGACAGCTACCCTCAACTTCTATTTCACAGAATTTTGAAAAACCATTTAACAGGAATCAAAAGTATTTGAAATTCCATTCCCCTTCGCCCCACCCCCCAGATATAAAGTAAGAGTTTCTGTCATTTAAACCTTTGGCATCTGACTTGATAGATACAGCTATATAATGAGGATTACAAAACCAATTTTTAAAAAGTACAAAGTCCCTAAAATATTCCCCAAATAAAGACAACATATAGAGAGAGAACCAGTCAGATTCTAAACTTCAAAATTTTCTCTTAAAACAAATTTGCTTCTACTTGAATACATAAGATTTAGAAAGCGTCTCCAAATGTGTAACTGCCCAAACACATAATAAGGATTTCGAGAGGTTTAAAGTACATTTCTGCTTAAATATTCCATAATGTAAAAGTTAGAGCCTAACGAAATAATATTAAAATTGTTACCCTTCCGGGATGAGAGCAAACCTGTTGTTTCTTTCTCGCAGCACTAAACAGAAGGAACCTCCCACGCCCAGAACGCCAATCTGGAAACCCAACATTCTTCTTACAATTGCAACTTTAGAGAGCAAGTCATAACACTTCCTGCTAGAGAGAGAGAGCACCCTGACAAAGCAATGATACAATACTTACGAATCCCCTTCCTGTCAGCCTCACAGTATTTTGCCAAGTATTAACAAATTCGAACTTCACAACATTTAGAGAAAAGTGAATTTTTTTCATTCCGGCTCCACTGAAATCATGCAAGAACACAAGGGAATTTAAAGTTGGTTCAGGTCAAATAGCTACAACCCACATACCTATTTAAAGTCTGAACATTAGCCAAGTAACCTGCTTATTTTAGAACACATGGAACCAGCTTCTCCCCAGAGGCCAAGGCACTCGTCCATAGGAAAGTGCATTACTTAGAAAGGCAAATGAACTGTCCCAGACCACTTATGTTCTATTATTCATCTCGATCCATACTTACTCACGTCTTCATACAACACTTACACTCCATACGCTAGGTGTCAGAGCATTAACTGCGAGTATCTATATCTTGTTTTCTATTGAATACATAAGCTGTTAAGCCTAGGAACTATATTTTCTACCAGCCTAGCATACAGGAACGAAGCCAATACTTGCTGAACTGAATTTTCTATTGAGAGGCAGTACTGCTGAGTAGTTTAGAGTTCTGGAGCCAGACTGGGTTCAAATCCTGTCTCCACAATTTTCTAGGTTGTCTTTGGACAAACTGCTTAAGCTCTTGTGCCTGTTTTCTCATCCAGGGATGATAATAGTAACTACATCACATAATGATGACTATTTCGTACATTGTTGTGATGCTTAAACGATTTAATGTGCATTCAAATTTTAGATCATAGCCTGGCAAATTGTAAGCACTAGGTATGTGATAACTGCTATATTCTTATTATTGAAATTTGTTTTTTAACTGGTCTAGCAATTCTAATCAGTTAATTGTTAAATGAAGCAACTCGTTAGCTATGAGTTCTCGCCCTTTATGGGAGAGAACAATAAATCAATAGGAGTACTGTGCTAGGCTCAGGAGACCATTTCTAATACTGACGTAGGGCAAGTCAATCATATGAAAGGAAATGGAGTGCAATGGGAGCATCCGGGTCTTAGGAATCTGACTGACTTCAACTCTGTGTGACCTTGAACACATCACTTAGCTTCTCTGAGCCCCAGGTTCCTATCTATAAAAGTCGAACTAATTCCACGAACTTCAGAGGGTTGCGATGATGATTAAGTGAGATAAATGCATAAGAGGGTCTGGCTCCAGCAAGGTGCTCAGTAAGTGGCGGCCATTGTTATAATCTGTCTGGGATATAATATGCATAATACCATCTGCTCTACCTACCTAATCTGCTCTACCTACCTAATAAGTATGAAAGTGAGATAATAGATCCTCCAGTCCTTTATAAATAATATAAAACAAAGTGAAGTGTTTCATGCTAACATTGAAATCTCAGAATAAGGAGGCGACTCACATTACAGTCACTTGTAAAAAGGATCAGGACAGCCCACATCAGGAGGCAGAGTGTTCTCCTGCCCTCATCACTAACCACCACCATTAGCAGACACTGGATTACATTTTGTCTCCTTAATGGAAGCACTTTATTTCATCAATCACAAAAACTGCATGAACTATCAAAAGGCAACACAATCCCGAACAGAAGGAATAGAGCGTCAGGAGTCAGAGGACGTGTTTTTCCACCTGTTTTAATTGCTGACTCACTATATGAAGCCTCTTCAACTTTCCCGAGTCTCAGTTTCACCATCTGTGAAACAAGCATAGCACTAGCTGTCTGTGGCCAGTCAGGGAATATGTGGGGTAGCAAGGAACGCTCAAGCACCTTGAGCTAACTGGAAGAAAGGGTATAGGTGTATGTATTATCGTGCATTTCCAGGGAAAACTGGGGCACAGGCAATTGCCTCCGGTAAGAAGACAGTATCAGTGATAGGCCTGCAATGTTGGGTTTCCCCAGCCTTACTTTTCTTTAGCCACGCTTGTCACTTCACAACACTTAGATGGGTCTGCCCCAAGTGCTATTAAATTAACTTCCTCGGGCTTCCCTGGTGGCGCAGTGGTTAAGAATCCGCCTGCCAACGCAGGGGACACGGGTTTGAGCCCTGGTCCGGGAAGATCCCACATGCCGTGGAGCAACTAAGCCCGTGTGCCACAACTACTGATCCTGCACTCTACAGCCCACGAGCCACAACTATTGAGCCCGCGTGCCACAACTACTGAAGCCCGCGTGCCACAACTACTGAAGCCCGCGTGCCTAGAGCCTGTGCTCTGCAACAAGAGAAGCCACGGCAATGAGAAGCCCATACACCACAACAAAGGGTAGCCCCCGCCTGCCGCAACGAAGACCCAATGCAGCCAAAAATTAAAAAAAAATAACTTCCTCAATGATCATGCTACCCAGAAACAGCTTCCTTGTCTTTCCCTTTCTTGGTCATCTGGAATGTATATGCTTTCTAGCTTTCTGAACTCTTAAGGCTAATCTTTGATCACAGTGAAATCTGTCAACACCCAGTTGTTGATTTTAAAGTCTATTCACCATAACATGATAGAATTCACTTCAACTGCAAAATATTGTGGTGAAAGTTCTAGGAATGGATACTTCCTTTAAAAATGGACATCTTCTACTTAGTAAATACCAGGACATTTCCTAAAAGACTGTTGTATCACATCAGTAGTTCAGCCAGTTTCGGCCTGCAGCCCATCCTGTAACCTTCTAAATGTCTCATCATATGACGTATGTGCAGGTGTGTGGGGCCAAGGGGGGGTACTGGCATTTGTGTATGTGCATGTGTGTGAGTATGTGTGTGAACGGCATCTCTGTTTTTACTACGGGTAATGAAAATTGCTTTGGGAACACAAGATGGTGGCAAGGGTTATGTAATCCATTGCACATTTTTATAAGCAGGCCACGGAATGAAAACAACTTTTACATTCCAAATTCATCAAGATGAATGCTGGGGAAAGTCAATAGAAACCAACCTATGTTTTATCTGTACACATAAAGCACACAAGCTCTCACTCTCTCTCAAATGTTACAAACAAATCCATAAAGTTAAAAGTTCACACACACACCTGTGGACACATACACCCTTCAGGCTGGAAAGGAAGGAAAGAGGCACACCCAAAGCTGCATGAGAATTTCATAGACCTATCGGTGTAATCTGCAGTTAGGACACAAGACCTAGACATAGTATTTTTAAAATCTCTTCCAACTTTCATTCAAACATCATCCTCTCCCCACCACACCCAGTACGGGTTATATTCTTTCCATGTGTGACACGTACAATGGAGGCCTCTCCCACAGTGCTTAATGCCACACCTCAATAACACTGATCTATCATCCTTTAATGGAACAGGATTTTACCCATCTTCATGACTTATAAAGTAAACAGACAAATAACACTCACAGTGAGTGAAACATCAAAGCAAAGGGATCTAACATAAAACAGGTACCAAATTAACATGGAGGATATTGCTACTGTAATTTTGGGCTATATTGGAAAGTTTAGGAAATTTATGCCAGGAACAGTATTAGGTACACAAACTTCCTGTTGCGTGGCTGTGTCAGTTTTAACAATCAAGTAGATCTGGTTTACGTGATGATTGGGGGGGGGGGGTAAATAAGCCACAAGAACATCTTAATTTCAATATTCCAAGGGCTGTCTCCCCAACAGTAAATATTTGTGAGCTCTGTTTTTGCATAACAAAGTAATCAACCTTTTAAAACAGGATGTCTTATTATATATTAAATTATATACCTTGTCCTAATGCCCTAAAACGAAAGGCTGAAATAAATAGAAGGATTTAAAGCATGGGTCCTCCAAAAATTATCAGTTGAACTACATATGGGATAAGGAAGTGATTTGGAAGACATCTGTGGTGACTATATACAGTTAACAACACTGAACTGCATATTTCAAAGTTGCTAAGAGAGTAAATCTTAAAAGTTCTCATCACACACACAAAAAAGTAACTGTGGGGTGGTGGATGTTAACTAGACTTATTGTAGTAATCATTTCACAATATATACATATATTAAATCCTCTCGTTGTACACCTTAAACTAATACAATGTTATATGTCAATTATATCTCAATGAAACTGGGCGGGACATCTGTGTTCTGTTCATAGCTAATAAAATCATACAAAGAAATAACTCTTATGCTCTACACCTTCCTGTCCTGAGGGTCTCTCATTCAAAAAAAGGATAGGGAAGGAAAAGAAACAAAAAAACCCAACTAACCCAGCAGCTCCTAAACTTTTTGGCCTCAGGACCTGAGGACCCCAAAGAGCTTTTTGATATGTGGGTTAGATCAGTGTCTTTATCATATTAGAAATTACAACTAGGAAATTTTAAAGATATTTATTAAAAAAAAATTAACCCCACCACATGCTAATATAAATAACATTTAAAAATGAAAACTATATTTTAAAAAAAATTTAGTGGGAAGAGGCAGGGCATGCCTCGCTCCTGCGGATGTCTCTTGCTTCAGCACTGTTTGAACGGAACAAGCCCAGGGACGCCCCCTTTTCCAGCCTCCAATCACCCTGGAACCTCTTTTCCAGTCGCATCCTTAGGAACCAACCACTATGCCGTCCTCGGCCTCCGGAACCAGCCAACACCGGTTTTTTTGGAGCTTAGCTCCTTACTGCTGATCAACCATGAGCTCCCAGATTTGTCAGAATTATTCCACCCAGGTGGAGGCAGCCGTCAACCACAGGGGTCAACCTGCATCTGGGTCCTCCTACACCTACCTCTCTCTGGGTTTCTATTTCTACCGCGATGATGTGGCTCTGGAGGACGTGGGCCACTTCTTTTGTGAGTCCACCGTGGAGAAGGGCAAGGGCGCCCAGCATCTCCTGAAGATGCAAAACCAGCACAGTGTGGCTGTGCCCTCTTCCAGGAGCGCAGAAGCCGTCCCAAGATGAATGGGGTAAAACTCTGGACAAAAAGGAAGCTGCCACGGCCCTGGAGAAGAACCTGAGCCAGGCCCTCGTGGACCTGCACCCCTGGGCTCTGGCCGCGCAGACACCCACCCATGACTTCCTGGAGAGCCGCTTCCTGGAGGAGCAGCTGAAGCTCATCAAGCAGATGGCGACCACCTGACTAACCCCACCTCCCACTGGCGCAGGCTGCCGCCGGGGTTGGAATGGGGGCCTGAGCCAGTAGCTCTTCCAAAGCCTCACCCTCAAGTACGACGGGGGCCTCTGGAGCCCAGCGGCCTTTGAGGGGCCCCTCTGCATCCCTCTGGTGTCAGGGCTTCTGCCTGAGCCCCTCTCTGCAGCCACTAGGCAGCTTTTTGACCACCCTGGGGCCCTCACCTAAGCCGTGGGCCAAATGGAAACAAAGGTTTCTGCAGGAAAAAAAAATAATAGAGGAGTATATTGTTTACATCTTTGTTTAACTAAATACAGTGACAGCTGGATTTTCATATCTGCTTCTGCACTGTCTGTTGGAATATGTTGTTTTGACTCAAGTATATGAAGAAAACATGGCCTCCCACAGATACGTTGTTTGGAAAAAGGAAGTATTTTAGGAGCCTTTTCGGATAATTATGGATACTCTTTTTTATAATACCACGCCAAAACTGGGTAAGTGCTAGTTTCTGAAATAGTTGTTGCAGTGTGGAATCTGATATCAGATAAATGACGTTTTCATACTCTGTTAACGTTAAAATCCATTGGTCTATCTTGCACTTTAAATGGACCTTTTACCCATGCTTGATTTCAGAACATCATGCACTGATCATATGGAACAATATTGTTTGACTAGTAAAGATCTGTTGTCACACTTCATTTTACAATATCTAACAAATCACTTACATTAAGAACACCACCAACCTCATTAGAAAAGTCTAAGTATTGATGCGTGGTGGCTGACGCACATTTTCAAGAATTTGAATTTTTGCTTGAAATCTCTAACTTTATCATTGGCAACAAATACTCCCAGCCGTTTTCCTTGCAGTGACTAGCACACGTGATTCACTTTTGATAACATATCTGCCAAATATTCAGGTCTGAATTATCAGTTAATGCGTCATTCGCTCTTTCGAGTAAAAATGGTTTTCTGTTTTCTAAAAGTGCAGCTAGTTTAGCTTGCAAATTAAAAAACTGCACAAGTGCTTTTCCTCAAGACAATCACTGTAAATCCATATGCAGCAGAAATGTTTTTTATGTACTTCCCATTTCATCACACAGAATATTGAAAAGATGTATACCCAAGAGTTGAGATTTAATAAAATTAATTTTTCCTGCTTAATCAAGGACATTCATTAATGAACTGCATGTTATAGGTCTTTTTCTAACAGGAAGGGTATGGTGTTGAATACAAAGACTACTAATACAGTGTGGGGCTAAGGCACTAGCAGTTTTACCCACCATTGCTTCTGTCAGTATAGTGAAAAAGCAAAGAACATCTTAGTGTTATTATACAAGTAATTTTGATCTCCAAGGGACCGTGTGGCATACTTTTCTATTGAGAACTGGTGCTTTATTTGGTAATATTTATGATGGAGTCATCTAATTTTAGAGAGACAAAAAACATAAGGTCCATAGGTTTTTAACAAGAAATTTCAAAACTGAGAATGCAATTACCAGAATAGGTTTTAACGTGAGTTCTGTTCTGTTGAACTGTGAAAAGAAAAATTAATTGATTAATATCAATTCTGAGGGGACCAATCTACAGCTTATTTACTCCAAAGAATATTTTGCAGAATCAGGTTCATGTCCATGAGATGGGAATTTATCATGATAGTGTAGTTTTTAGAAACTTTTAATACATTTTTTAAAAGATTAAGAAAGACAATATATTTGTTATAAAACTACTTAAAAATATCCAGTTCATATGTAGCAAATCAGATTTTTCTTCTGATAATCAGTAAGAGTGTCCTTCTCTGATACTAGAAAAGAAAGGCTTTGAAAGTTAGACTCTGTATGAAATGCAGAATTATTACTATTTTAAAATATTAAAAATGAAGTGACCTATAGTATTTATGTGTAAAATAATATGCGGATTATTTGAAAGCAAATCCCAAACAACAAAAAAGGGGAGAGAAAAGATGAAATATAAGAACAGCAAATACTGATAAACTGTTGAAACTGTGTGGGGGGTTCCTTATGCTATTTTACTTTGTAGGTTTGAAATTTTCCACAAAAATAAGCTTTTAAAAATTCCATGAGCTTATAAAAACGTATTTTGTATTTTGGAAAGCAAAAATAAAATTCCTGGCTCATATTCATTCATTACACAAACACTGAATGAACATCCACTCTGTAAAAGGCACTGTACTTAGATGGCATCAGGAAATAGAAAGATTTATGAAATATGCCTTTTACATTCAAGGAGCTCAGAGTGTCTGTGTCCATATATGTAATTGATTCCCTAAAATGGGTATAATGCCTCCACTATGACCATTCTAAGGGGTACTTATACTATTACAAAGCACAGCTTGAGCCAATTGAACTGCAAATCAGGATAATGCAATTTTAAGGAAAAAAAAAGGAAAATGGCATGAAAAGAAAATACAAAAAGGAAACTTAAAAAATAAGAAATGAGACTCTCTTTGGTTTTTCTCTATAAAAGGAAACCAACAAGAGATGTGAGCAAATATGGGCATGACCACATCATTTTTCCACCACAACCCCATCATCTTATTTTACTTCAGGACAGGAACCATCATGTCATCTCCTTTGAGTCAGCTCTTGTACTGCTCACATAGGCAAAAATAACTGAGCAATACATTCATTTTCCATGGTGAACATTAAATACATTAAGTATTCTATAATTCTTCCAATGAAAGAAGACAGCAGTTACAGATTCCATATTTTAATTTTCAGGGCTAACTATGTCCATTCACACCACCCGCCCCCCCCATATAAATTAAGACCATCTTAAAAAATAAATCCACAAGTTAAATCAATAACATTCCTCAGTTACTCAAGGGGTCTAATTATAACACTGATAAATGAAAAATAAAAGTGAGAATCAAAAAAATCAAACATTTACTTTAACTGTCATCTTCCAGCTTATTGCCATATATTCCAAACAAATTATCAATTTTTCCCTATTCAGACTTCAGGTAAAATGTGCAAGAGTTCTCAAAACTCATTCAATGTAGGTCTTTAAAAGCTGAGTGATAGATTAAAGGATTTAAAATCGCTCCATTGTTTTCATCTTTAATATTTATTAAGCTCTATGAGGGCAGTGATTTGTCTTTTCACCAATCTATCTCAAGCATCTAGAACAGTGCCTGGCATACAGTAGGCACGCAATAAGTATCTGTTAAGCAGGGTGGGGGCGGGGGGATTGGATGAAAGCAATCAAAAGGTACAAACTTCCAGCTGTAAGATAAATAAGTACTAGGGATGTAATGTACAATATGAGAAATTAACACTGCTGTATGTTATATATGAAAGTTAAGAGAGCAAATCCTAAGAGTCCTCATCACAAGGAAAAAAATTTTTTTCTTTCTCTTTTATTTTGTATCTATATGAGATGATGGATATTCACTAAACTTACTGTGATAATCATTTCATGATGTATGTAAGTCAAATCATTATACTGTACACCTTGATGCTGTATGTCAATTATGTCTCAACAAAATGGAAGAAAAAATTCAGGAACAAATATTTACTTTCAAATGAAAAAAAGTATCTGTTAAATAAATTTGTGATAATAACATTGCATGCTAAAGGAATTAAACTCACTGTCATGTGCTATAGCGGTTTATTACATAATAAAGAATAAACTTTTAGCACTTTTAATGCAAATCACATAAATAAACATAAAAGACATCTACTCTTGTCCCATTGGGTAACCCTACAAAATAGGGTGATTCCTAAGAAGTAATCCAGCCAAAGAAACGGTAGGTTACATCTTTCTAGTGGCACCGAATCCATGATCCTATTTGGCAGCTGAATGATTTTCTAATTCTCCACTTTTCGAAAATAAAGGCATTTCAGAGAAAAGTGGAATGGAAGGTGTATAAAGAACTCTGAATTTTATCAAGTTTTCCTTCAAAATTGCCACACACACAAAAAAGAAAAATCGCACTTAAGCTGTCAAGATCTCAATGCTTTAGCTTTCTTAACTTTAAAATGACTACTTTTTGACCTCACAAGGAATCACAAAACCTTCAAAAGAAACAGCCGCTTCAGCATTTCCTGCCTGTCTGCCCTAGTCCAAGATTAACCTTGTCAGTTTTTAGGAAGACTTATAAAACTCCCTTAAATGACTAATTCAGATGAAGTGGTAACATGAAGCCACAGTTTATAAGACGCTGGTTTCTACTTGTTACCAGATGTTGCCATCACTTCAAAGTGTTAAATGCATTCATGAAGAGGTTCACATATATTTGCATGTGGAATATTTTCTGACTTCTGCTTTTATTGTGAAGACAGAGGAAAACTGTTGCCTTGTTGTCTAATAAAACATCTTTAAGGTTGCCAATATTCACTTCAAGAATCACCAAGTACTCTGTCGGTCTAATTCTTCTGTGTAATTCTTGCAAGCACATATATATATGAACACTTTCAAAACACACCACAGGGACTTACCTGGAGGCGCAGTGGTTAAGAATCTGCCTGCCAGTGCAGGGGACATGGGTTCAAGCCCTGGTCCGGGAAGATCCCACCTGCCACAGAGCAACTAAGCCCGTGCGCCACAACTACTGAGCCCTCACTCTAGAGCCCGCGAGCCACAACTACTGAAGCCCACGTGCGTAGAGCCCGTGCTCCCCAACAAGAGAAGCCACCACAATGAGAAGCCCGTGCGCCGCGACAAAGAGTAGCCCCCGCTTGCCGCAACTAGAGAAAGCCCACCTGCAGCAACGAAGACCCAACGCAGCCAAAAATAAATTAATTTAAAAAAACAAACAAAAACACACCACAAATTAATTCCATTTCTTTGGGAGCTTGTCATGAAACAGCCCGCTTAAAGATCTAGCTGAAAAATCCAAATGTGTGTGTGTGTTTGTGTATACTTTTGGAGTTGCTTTTTTAGACAAACAGTAAACAGTCACCAGCTTCACATAGTTCGGGGTTCCTTTGCCAGGATAACTCAACAATTGCACTAGGTTTTCTGCTTCTACCCATTCTTCTCTGGTTATGTTAATTTCTTTGGTTATGTTGCCATTGGGGTTTTATTAGGTTAATTAAAAATGTTTTTTAATCTCCAGAGAGAGTTTAACGCAACAACAATGGCTGCTATTTTCTACACATAATGGTCATTGTTAAGTTTTGGCCCAACACAGCATCCTGAATACAATGTAGATTTATCCTTAAGATTGGCTGCAAAAATATTGTGGTCTCACACAGTGTTATGTGCCCTTTCTATTCAAATGTCTGGGAGATACCCCATAACTCTTATTTTTGCTGATACCCCAATTGTATTTCTTTGAGGATGGAGTTGAATCCATAAACATAACACTAATGCTGGCTCAGATTTCTAGACACTGAATTGTAACTGACCAGTCTTGCTTGCTCAGTATTTTATTTGGCAATCTGTTAACCTGGTACAGCTAAAAAGTCTCATAAGTAATTCTGCCACAAATCAAACAACTTTTGTGGCCTTCACTTGCTAAAAATCATATTGTTAGCAAAAAGTCATCCATGCAAGAGCAACTTCTTCCTTCTCCCAGTTTATCCCTCTCCCTGGTACTCTTACCTCAGAAACTGTCTAAGCCATTAGCAGGGTTCTTTTGATGGGGTAGACTATGGTAGGCTCACTGGCTCTGAGAATTAACTGCTTTAGAGAATAAGCTTTTAAAAGTCTCTCATTAGACCAAATACAAAAATGCAGATAAGCTATATGTGAAGAAAGAAGTTGGAATATCTGTTTGATGAGTACCATTATACTGCATTCTTCCTTAAATTACACTTTTTTTCCATCACAGGATAGGTTTTGCTGTAGCTGTGACTATTAACCTAAACAAAGTTAGGAGTAGATGGGGAAGAAACAAATCACTGATACTAGTGGTAGTAAATTTTTTTTCTGTATTTAAATGGATTCAATGATCATCATACATCCTTTTACCAAGACTCCTCTATTCTTAAAATCTTAATTTTGCCCTATTTTTTAATTGGCTGAATTTCACTTTCGAGTATTTCTCTTTTCTACGAGTTCTTTTATATTCATGGGAACTGCCTAGTACCTTTATTTTTGAATGACATCTTGGCTTACTATTCTTGGATCACACTTTTGTCCTTTCAGAACTCTGTACACAATCCTTAGTGGTAGTAAATGTCACTGTAATAATTATACTAAAACTATATGAGCCACATGCTATAACTTAGGTAAGTTTTCCTTATTGAGAAGTAATTCTGTTAATTGTGTTTAAGGTAGTATAACTGGACTGTGATTTTCAAATTCCTGCTTTCTGAGTGTAACCACTTAATGCCATATTCATAATGTTATAGGCTGCCAGTGACACATTTATTAAAACAATAAAAGCCAATTTAGAATATAAACAGGATGGGAAAGAGAGCCAAGTTTTTTTGGTGCTTCCACCCTGAATCATGAAGCAGAAAGAAGGGTGGAAAAGCTTTATCTTGAGAAAGCAAGACAGAAATGAAAGCATGATCTCATTCACTTTTCCCGCAGCCAAACAAGGTGACATTTTCTGTTCCTTTCTTCTTCAGCCCTAATCAGTTCAACAGTCCTCTTCTCATTTTTTAATCCCTAATAGTAAGTTTCCAAGTGCCCTTTTTAAATTAGGAGGTTTGCCAGATTTTTTTTGTAATTTTTAAGATTTTATTTTTCAGAATCAAAGATCAAAGCATGAGAATGCACAAAAGTTTTCATTTAAAATGTTTTGATTTACCATTCATGACTAACAGACACATGCTAAACTCCAATACCCTAAATCCCAATGATTTACTGGCATATTCTGTTTTGCTATGTGGGTTAATGCATTTGTTTGAAACAACAGAAGAGGTAAACCATACTTAAGGCAGTAGGTTTAGGAGTCTTGCAAAGAGAAATCTAAGGGGGGGGGGAGTCTTTAACAATTCTGGAAAGAACTTCGAATAATTTTAAAATTCAAAAACATATCAGTGATTTAGAACTTGAAAGTTATATACCTAAATCAAGAATGTGTCCTTCCTTTGAAAAAGTTTCAATATTGGCAATTAAAAAAAAGATATCCAAGTTATATCTGAAGAGAAATGACCAATTAATATTTGTTCAGTGATTTAAAAATCATAAAAGTAGGCACCACTTTAGAAAATAAGACCTAGCATGAGACTATAGAAGAAATTAAATTGTCTTCCTTAATGGAATTACCATTTTTAACTTAATTAACATTACATATGCAATCTCAAAATTCTAATTTATTAATGTAATTCCTATTGACAGCACAGTTTTTTGTGGTCATAGACCAGCTTATTCTAAAAATTTATGTGGAAAGAAACAGGTCTTAGAACAGGTAAAATTTATTGAAAAATAGACTGGGTGGACTCACTCTGCCTGGTGTTAAGTCATTCCTTGTAGCTACAGCAATCAAGATAGTGTGGTTACAGAGCAACACATGCAGAACAATGGAACAGGCCAGAGAACCCAGAAATAGACCTACACAAATAAGCTCAACTGATTTTTGACAAGGGTGCAAAAGCTCATCAGTGGAGGAATGGTGCTACAGCAACTGGACAACCATAGGGGAAAAAAATAAGAACTCTGACCTAGACCTCATTTTGTGTAATTTTCTGTAAAGATTTACACCAAAATTAACTCAAAATGGGCCACAGACTTAAATGTGAAACATAACACCATAAAACTTTAGAAAAAAATTTTTGAAAAATTCATCAGGAACCATGTTTGGTGAAGGGGCCTTGGACATGACACCAAAAAGAAAATCCATAAAAGGAAACATTGATCAACTTGGCCTTGTCAAAATAATACTTTTGTTCTGTAAAAGACCTTGCTTGGAGGATGGAAAGACAAGCTACAGACTAGGAGAAAATAGCTGTATACCACATATCTGACAAAGGACTGTTATCTAGAATATATAAAGACCTCTCAAAGCTCAACAATCCAATTGGAAAATAGGCAAAAGACGTGAACAGATATTTCACCAAAGAGGATATACAGATGGGAAACAAACACATAAAAAGATGCTCAGCATCATTAACCACTGGGAAATACAAAATGAAACAAAAATGGGATATCACTACACACCTATCAGAATAGCTAAAATAAAAATGTGACAGTACTAAGTGATAGCAAGGATGTAGAAAAACTGGGTCGCTCATACGTTGCTGGTAGGAGATTAAATGGTACAAGTCACTACAGAAAAACATTCTGATGGTTTCTTATAAAATTAAATATGCAACTCTCATATGACCCAGAGATTGCATTCTTTGGGAATTCATCCCAGAGAAATGAAAATTTACAATCACAGAAAAACCTGTACACAAATATTTGTAGCAGCTCTATTTGTAGCAGCCAAAACTAGAAATGGCCCAGATGTCCTTCAATGTGTGAATGGTTAAAAAAACTATGGTACATTTACACCATGGAATACTACTCAGCAATAAAAAGGAGGAAGGTGTTGATATACACAACTTGGATGAATCTCTAGAGAATTATGCTGAATGAAAAAAGCCAAAAGATTGCGTACTCTGATTTCATTTACATAATATTTTTGAAATGACAAAATTATAGAAATGGGAAACAGATTAGTGGTTTCCAGGGGTAGAGATGGGGCAGGTGCAGGGGAGGGTGGAAGGAAGTGTGTGCTGTTACAAAAGGGTAACAAAAGGGATTCTAGTGGTGATGGAACTGTTCGGCATCTTGACTGTATCAATGTCAACATCTTGGCTTGGGTATTGTACTATGGTCTTGAAGAGGTTACTACTGGGGGAAACCGAGTAAAGGGTACACAGGATCTCTCTGTGTTATTTCTTACAAGTACATGTCTACAATTTCTGCAAAGTAAAAAGTTCAATTAAAAAATCAAACTCAGAATTAAACACAGAATATAGTATAATTAAATTGATAGGAAAAGGGAAGAAAATTTATATGCAATAATTTCATATCCTATTTTAAACATTATTCCCACAAAATTTCCAAAATACTATAGACATAACTACTGACACTATAGTCTTAGCATATATGGTCAATTCATGACTCCACTAGAGTATTTGATCTGGGTAAACGATATTTTTTCTGTTCAATACCAAAATAACAAGCTGATATAAAGGAGAATTTCAGGACAAGAACCCACCAATGCATGACAATTTTGGTATCTGTTATTAGAAATATTTACTTAAGTGACACTTCTCCCCAGATAGTCACTCCTTGATCTCCTTCATGTCTTGCGTCAGATATCTTCCTTTCAGTGAGGCCTCCTGTGACCACATGATTTGAAATGGCAATGCCCTCTTCCCACTCCCTATACCCTCAACTTTAATTTTCTCCATAATACATTACCATCGAATATACTATATCGTTGTTCATTTTGTGTCTCCCCCTAGTAGGATGTAAGCTTCATAAGGATGGTAATTTTCATTTGTTTCAGTCACAGGTATAATCCCCAGTGCCTAGAAAATAACCTGACCTATAGAGGCACTCAGTAAATATCTGAATAAGTGAATGAATCAATGAATAAAATGGAATTTTTTTTCTTGGTGAGGAGTAGTACAAAGGGGGAAATACTGGCTCTCTGAGAGAGAAAATCCAGTTTGGAAGAAACCAAGAGTGATAAATCTGGGAATTCCCTGGAGGTCCAGTGGTTAGGACTCTGCGCTTCCATTGCAGGGGGCACGGGTTCAATCCCTGGTCGGGGAACTAAGATACTGCAAGCCACGCGGTGTGGCAAAAAAAAAAAAAAAAGAGTGATAAATCCTACACAATATATTGGCATTAGAGTTTTCAAAATCCTTTGGATGCAATACAATATAGGAAACTCTTTAAGATCAATGATTAGGACTGCAGCTTTGTAAGCATAAGAGTACTTTGGTTGAAGATACAACCTAGAAAATAATTTACCACTTTAAAGCTATTACTAATGAATTTTCATTAGCTATGGAAGAGTTGGTCGAGTTAAATAATGTTGCTCAAGTTATAGGTGAAGTGAGTTTCAGAGAGTTTTTGTCAACTTTAAAGACATGGCATCTGCCATTTTGTTAACATCTGAAAGAAAACTCCAGATTGTATAAACTGATTCAGGGTGGAAGAGGCATTTCTAGTGAACCACGCTGGACTCTGGATGTGGTATTTAAATTTATGGCAAGAAGAGTGATGGATTAGGTATGAGGAGACCCCATCCCCCACCACTGTCCTCCACCACTGCATTAGACCTCTGTCGCCTCATCTGCAAAAATCAGTGGCTGGATTAGACTCTGAGCTCTTCAAATGATGGCACATTATGTTATTTATCTTAGTGATAACAGTGCCTAGCACACTGCTGACAATTAATAAAGGCCTGTTAAATGAATTAAGTAATTAAATAGGAAGTTCTAAATGGGTCTCCGGGAAATTGTATCTTTTCTTGACTGAACTGCAGCCCTCCTCTCTCAGGGAGGCCTATCCTTTCCTAGTTGGCCTGCCCAGAATAAGGCCACTAGGTCCAGGAACTTCTCTGTGGGTTGAATACAGAAGATAATGGCAGAGATCGGTTCTAGGTGTCATTAGCTATATTGACCTGAAGGGTTCTTGAAAGAAAAACTCTGATCTGCAACTGATTCTTTTTATCATCCTTGGATAATCCCTCCTTCTCATGTTCATCCCTGAAGAGTCAAAAGGTAAAGCCTCCCTCAAACTTACTGCTGCACTTTCTAAATGTAAAACACCAAGCTCTTCTGAAAATGTCAAGTGTCAAATGTACTCAATATTATTTCTGGATGGATAGACAAGAAACTAGTACTAATGGTCACCTCCTGGGAAGGGAAATGGGGGATCGGAGTCAGGGGCAGGAGGTTTATTTTCCTTATGTCCCTTTATAGCTTTTGAATTTTGTTCTGTGTATGTATTTCATATTTGCAGCATAAATTTAAAAAATAAATATTAGATGTGCTCAATAATGCTTTAGGTTGACTGAAAACCATTGTGTTTCAAAGCATTTGTCATTTACTTCTGCAATACTTAATACTGCTTACTTTTGTTCCTTATACTAGGTATTCAATAAATGTGTATAAACAAGGAATTTTGTATAAATCTGTTATACAAGTTTTTAAAAAGGTGATTTTACAACTTTTACAGGCTTTCCATTATTCAAGCAGAAATATTACTAAGGAATAAGGTAGTGTTGGGAACAAGTTGATGATAATAAGCTACTAAGCATCAAGAAACAGGAAAAGGGGCTTCCCTGGTGGTGCAGTTGTTAAGAATCCGCCTGCCAATGCAGGGGACACAGGTTCGAGCCCTGGTCTGGGAAGATCCCACATGCCACAAAGCAACTAAGCCCGTGCGCCACAACTACTGAGCCTGCGCTCTAGAGCCCGCAAGCCACAACTACTAAGCCCGTGTGCTGCAACTACTGAAGCCCACATGCCCAGAGCCTGTGGTCCACAACAAGAGAAGCCACCGCAATGAGAAGCCCACGCACCGTAGCAAAGAGTAGCCGCAACTAGAGAAAGCCCACGCACAGCAACGGAGACCCAACACAGCCAAAAATAAATAATAATAATAATAAATAAAATTTTAAAAAATAAATAAATTTTAAAAAAAGAAACAGGAAAAAATTAGCTACATTTAGATGTAGAAATCAATATTGCTCAGAGTCAAAGCAAGGATCTACATTAACAGCAGACCAGTGATAAATGAAATGTTATCTTGTCAGTACCACTTCTAACTCATTAGCTGACCTGTGGTTAGACATTTAATATTAACATATCCCATTATTCGTAACAGCCAAAAAGTGGAAACAACCCAAATGTCTATCAATGTACGAATGGATAAACAAAATGTGGCATATCCATACAATGGACGATTATTCAGCCATAAAAAGGAATGAAGTACTGATACATGCTATAATGTGAATGAACCTTGAAAACAATATGCTTAAGTGAAAGAAGTCAGTCACAAAAGACTGTATGTTCCATTTATACATAAAAGTCCAGAAATGGGAAATCTATAGAGACAGAAAGTAGATTAGTGATTGCTTAGGGATGGGGAGGTGGAGGGCTGGGGAGAGGCATAGCTTAAAACTCTGGAGTTTTAAGCCTCCTTCATCCTTCCAAGGTGATGAAAATATTCAAAACTTGCTGATGGTTGTGCATATCTGTGAATATACTAAAATCCGTTGAACTGTACAACTTACGTGGTTGGTACAGAATGTGAATTCTCTCTCAATAACACTGCTTTAAAAAGTGAGAAAATATTAATATGTCCCAATATCCTCGTTGATTCTAAAGTTAAGCAGTTCTCACAATGAAAGTGCCATCCGTACGTAACATTCACTCCTGACCATTCACTTAAGACAAGTAAAAGAGGAAGAAAACCAAGGAAGCCATTTGCTTAGTTTTCTGACAGGTTCACATCAATATGTATTTTATTCAATATGATTCATAAGTTACCCATTTGCTGATTAGGTTTTCACAATTTAATCTTTATCAGCAAGGGCCATCCATGGCCATTTATACCCTCTTTCAGATGTATTATATTTATGGAGACCTGCTGTGTGCCAGGTGTACTGTGAAAGAACCAGGAGAATGGGTTTATTTTCTTTTCTCCCTAGAAGAACAGTGTTTTCCATGGTACATGGCAGGAATTTAGTACCGTCTTTGAAGAAAACCATGTACAGCAGACAGTACATCCAGATATACTGCATTCATTTGATCCCCTCCCACCAAATGAAATGATGACCAGATTTGGAATCCTGAGTTTTCCAGCTCATTTTAAAGTCTGGGACAATCAAGAAGTTCAAGGCAGAAAATTAAGGTGTCAGCTATACCTGTAGTTACTCGCTCTTATCCTTGAGTCAGAGAAAACTTAACAGAATGCTGTACTACAGAAAGTATGAGAGCTGCATGTGCAAGTAATGGCGAATCAATGTTTTTTAGGGCTTCTACATACATGGATATTTCCACAGCTGCAGAACCAACTACTGCAGAAGTACACGCTGTGAACAACATCTACAATTTAGTAAAGCTGGAAAGAATTTTATTTTTGTAAAAACTAAATGGGGTGTGGCTGATTTTCTTGCCAAAGGGCTATTTTATTCCAAGACACTGGTGTCTGCTGACCTTCATTTATAGGCTGAGCAATGTTCTATTTAAGTAAAATTAACTCATGGTGGGCACTTTTTTTAGGATGCAATAATTATTGCAAAGAAATAACAATGTTTAAATTTGATTTGTTCTTAGTTTAGATTTGATTATATTGGGTTATACATGAATGTCTTTGTTCACACAAGGTTTAAATTTAGAAATTATTTTATGTTGAGAAAAAAGGCCATATTTAAGTTCCTTTTCTACATGTAAGAATATTTTTAGGTTTCATGAAATCCAATATTATGTTTTTTCTTCCAGACTGCAGGAGTATCTTACCATCTTTGTAGCCCTAGCACCTAACAATCTTCATTAAACTTATTTTAGTTGAATGATGAAGCCATTCCACAAATAGACTAATTAAGGCATTGTCCGTGTTACTATCTTTGGCTATTACTCCATCTATAGTTTGTACTATCTCAATATATACTTGAGAACTCTGGGCACATTTTAAAGTTCTCCTGAGGGTTACATCTCTTTATAAATGCCTTATAGGCCGCCTTTTATATAATCTTTACACATTTCCAGGTACTTGACACAGCAATCCTCCCTTCATCTTTACACAAACCTTCTCTGGTTAGGGAAGTTTGCCACCTTCTGCTTGCACCTATAAATATATTCTAGTTTGCTTTTATTTTTCGCGGGGCTGGGGGCCCAACTAATGCTGGAAAACTTTGATTTAGGATAAGATACCAAATGTATGGGTTGGCTTATATCTTTAAACATGTAAATCTATCAGTATTACTTTTTGGTTATCTATACTGCATGGTAATTTGGCTATATTCGTTTTTTAATGATCATAAGACAAAATACAAAATTTTAATTATTCATAACCACTTGCAAAACTGATTCAACTGTAGCTTTAAACTGGAGACCCACAAACTGCTCAAAATATTTGTTGAATGTGTCAATGTCCTTCATCATTTCCTGGTTTTTGCTTCTGAAAACTTCCACTAGAGGTAATAATGGGCATTGTAAATTTAAAATTAATATGTTTTGGATTCACCCATGTCTAAAGGCTCCATGTCATCTTGGAAAGATACTGATTTAATTTAAAACTCTCTGCCTTCCCCAGCATTTTAAGTTTTCACTAACTTATTTTCTCTTTTCTCCTATTTTTTCAAAGGTTGACTTTTAAACATTCATGTTTATACTATTTCTACTATTGTAGAAACACTGAAGAACTTGAAGCTTTTTTTTCCTCCCCCCAAAAACAGGCATCAACATTACCTATTACCTTTCACCCTGCTCTAAGCTAAATTTGTTAGTGGCAGTGACTTTATAATGGTGTCTGTAATGTATTAAAAGAGTCACGTTTCCGATTTTCCTTTGAGGGTGAATTTAGACTGTTGGATGGCATATCCTCATAAAAGGATAAATTAATGGTAAAGGGGTTTCTTAGCTAAGCCAAGAGGCTTCTTCAACCTGGAACATTGTTAAAATCCTCCACATTCGTAATGAAAAGCATTGGAAAGTCATATTTTCACAATACCATTAAATAAAACAGAAAAAATAAACTATCTTATTTATCTTCAATGGTGATACTTAAGGGAAAAAAAGTTTAAATTAGAGGAAAATGAAGAGGTAGCTACAGATACCTGATAAAGATCACCTAAGGCAACATTAATTGACCTGTAAATGGGAACACTGATTGAGCACCTAATATACGCCAGTTTCTTTATAAATGTTCTCCTTTAATTTTAAAGACAAGACTGAAAACAAGTGATATTATCCCCATTTTATAGATAGTGAAATTGAGGTTTAGAGGAATTAAGGAACTTCCCCAATGTCACAGAGATATAAAATAGCAAAACCATGGGAACCCATATTTTATGCTAAAATCCATTCTGACTATGCAATATAGCATGTACATGATCCCTCTGACAACAAAAAAAGGAGGTGGTAAGAACGAGTCGTCCAGTCAGACAAAACTTTCCACATCACTTCCGGGTCATCATGGGATGCCCGGACCAACATGGTCCTTAGTGCCAGCAGTGAACTGGGGTAAGAAGACAGACATCCAGGAAGGGTCTGTGAAGCAGCATGGGATAAGTTTACAGAGAGATATGCAGTGTACAATGAGCCATTTAAATATACAAAATATTTGTTAAGTCAAGTGTTGTAATTTGGGGATTCACCATATACTGAAACTAGGCACAAATTAACTGGTGGCACCAGTTTTACCACTATTGGATCTCCGTTTAGTTATTTAAGCAGCCTGAATGAAACATAAAACTCCGAGTTTATTGAGCATTGTCAACGTACAGGCACACATCATTTTATTGCACTTTCCAGATATTGTACTTTCTACAAATTGAAGGTTTGTGCTAACGCTGCATCAAGTGAGTCTACTGGCACCATTTTCCAATAGCATTTTCTCACTTTGTGTCTGTGTCACATTTCAGTAATTCTCACCACATTTCAAACTTTTTCATTATCATTATATTTGTTATAATGATTGGTGATCAGTGATCTTTGACGTTACTAGGACACACTGAAGCCTCAGATGAAAACTGGCATTTTTTAAACAAAGTATTTTTAATTATGTACATTTTTTAGATGTAATGCTATCACACACTTAATATACTACAGTATAGTGTAAACATAACTTTTATATGCACTGGGAAGCCAAAAAAATTGATGTGACTCACTTTATTGCGATAGTCTGGAACCAACTGAAGTATCTCCGAGGCGTGGCTGTACTTCAAAAGACTGACAGCCTGAGATAAAGAAGCCTATCAACAGACACAGCCATTTCTATGTCTGTGAGTCTATTTCTGTTTTGTAAATAAATTCATTTGTATCATTTTTTTTAGATTGCTCATATAGGTGATATATGATATTTGTCTTTGTCTGACTTACTTCACTCAGTATGATAACCTCTAGGTCCATCCATATTGCTGCAAATGGCATTATTTCATTCTTTTTTATGGCTGAGTAATATTCCCTTGTGTATATGTACCACATCTTCTTTATGCATTCATCTGTCGATGGACATTTAGGTAGCTTCCATGCCTTGGCTATTGTATATAGAGCTGCTATGAACACTGGGGTGCATGTATCTTTTCAAATTAGGGTTTTCATCTTTTCCAGATATATGCCCAGGAGTGGGATTGCTGGGTAATATGGTAACTCCACAGATATAGAAAACAAACTTATGGTTACCAAAGGGGAAGGGGGGTTAAATTAGAAGGTTGGGATTAACATATACACACTCTATATATAAAATAGATAACCAACAAGGACCTACTGTATAGCACAGGGAACGACACTCAATATCTTGTAATAACCTATAATGGCAAAGAAGCTGAAAAACAATATATAAATATATATCTTTATATATATACAGCCATTTAACCAACTTCAGGATTAAAAGTCTCTTCATGATACTGAAAGTTTATGGTCACAATTAAGCTTTCTGTACTTGAACTGAGTTTTACAGCAATCTGAAATCTAAAGGCTAATTAAATACAAACCTGTCTCCCTTCCCCAATTAACAGTTCTGTTTCAAAAAATAGAACTTCCTATGATTGTACACCCCACAGGATTCTACTTCATCCTCCTTTGCACCTGCTAACTAGATCAGAGGAAACCAAAATACTTCCAAGACATATACTTTACCTAAACCAGCTCCATACGAAACACTATATAAAGAACGGCTTTTTTTTTTTTTGAGTGCTGCTGTTTGAAATCAAGGCTCTTTTTGCTTACACCAACGTTTAAATTTCAGAGATTGTCAAAGGAATTCATCTTTAAAACAAAAATCTTTGCAATTTCTCTTCTAAATATTTATCTCAAAGAAATAATCAGAGTTATGAAATGGTTTTTGCCCCAGGGTGTTCACTGAAGCATTATCTATAAGATATGGAAAGAACAAAAACTTCCAACAACCTGGAATTAGTGAAATAAATTATGAAATATCCATTATATAGAATATCATGCAGTAATTTTAAATATTTTCAAAAATACCTGATTACATGAAAACATGTTCATAATATAAGTTAAAAGAATTGGATATAGGGACTTCCCTGGTGGCAGAGAGGTTAAGAATCTGCCTGCCGGGGCTTCCCTGGTGGCGCAGTGGTTGAGAGTCCGCCTGCCGATGTAGGGGACACGGGTTCGTGCCCTGGTCCGGGAGGGTCCCACATGCCGCGGAGCAGGGCAGGGGACATGGGTTCGAGCCCTGGTCCGGGAAGATCCCACATGCCGCGGAGCAACTAAGCCCGTGCGCCACAACTACTGAGCCTGTGCTCTAGAGCCTGCGAGCCACAACTACTGAGCCTGCTCACCTACAGCCCGTGCTCTGCAATAAGAGAAGCTACTGCAATGAGAAGCCCGCGCACCGCAACGAAGAGTAGCCCCTGCTCGCCGCAACTAGAGAAAGCCCGTGCGCAGCAACAAAGACCCAAAACAGCCATAAATAAATAAATAAATAAATAAATAAATAATAAATAAATAAATAAAAGAATTGGATATAAACAGTATATACAGTATGATCCCAATTTTTAAAATATCTAACGTTCTACACAGGAAACAGATGAAAAAAATATGAACAGCTGGTACAATTATGAGTCATTTTTCTTTTTCTTCTTTATAAACCCTTTTGTTTTCTTCTCATATTTTTAAAGTGATCTTGTATTTTTTTAATCCAAAGTAAACTGATTAAAAAATATCCTAAGTACACACTATTTAAGACACTTTTCCAGCAGATTAACTAAATTTACCTATTGACTATTATAGCAATAGGATATACCCTAGGAATCATGTCTTATCATTTTCACCTCTGAGAAAACAATCTTAAATGGTTATTCTCCCTCACCTGAAATACAAGCACCAGATGTCAAAAACAACAATAAGAAATGGCAAAAATGGGAATATGTAAGCAAGTAAAGAAATACAGGAAAAAAAGCTTTAAAATTACATTTGTCTATAAAGGACAATGTATTATTCAGTGTCAATAGCAGAATGTCAATCTGAGAGCAACACTATGTAATTAGAGCATATAATGTAGAATGCTATAATATGAATATTCAAAGCTATTATGCTGCCCTCTCAAATTCTATTTTATAGAAAGTAAAAATTTTATATATATACTTTTTATGTGAACAAGTATTATATATACATATAAATTTAAAACAGCTTAAGAGAATCAGAGTTGTATTTTCAATATATGGGTTACAAGGTTACAAAAAAATGATTTGCTATTTAATCTTTTAAAACAGAGATGGTAGAAATAAGAGATCAGATTTTATAAAAGAAAATGATTTCTTTCAGCAAAGAGAAACTTCAGAACTAGTCATAGGATACCAGGTTATTTCAAAAGTCCTTTAACTCAAGGCTTTCTGCTTATTCCATTTTCATTAAGTACTATCACCTCACAAATGCTATTTTAACAAATGTTAGCAAACATAAATTTAACAAAATAAAAATGCATAATAACACAACAAATGACAGAGTTAAAGAACTATCATGTAATTGGCAAGATGACAATAGACAGTGAAAATTAATTCCAAGTTAATAGTTTTGAGGGTGGGGGTTGAAAATGACCCCTCAGGGGCTTGCCTGGTGGCGCAGTGGTTAAGAATCCGCCTGCCAATGCAGGGGACATGGGTTCGAGCCCTGGTCCGGGAAGATCCCACATGCCACGGAGCAACTGAGCCCGTGCGCCACAACTACTGAGTCTGCGCTCTAGAGCCGGCGAGCCACCACTACTGAGCCTGTGCGCCACCACTACTGAGCCTGCGTGCCACAACTACTGAAGCCTGCGCACTGCAATGAAGAGCAGCCCCTGCTCGCCGCAACTAGAGAAAGCCCACGCACGGCAACGAAGACCCGATGCAGCCAAAAAAAAAAAGAAAAGAAAAGAAAATGACCCCTCAGAAGTCATCTAGCCCAACATGTTTGTTTTTCAAATGAAGACCTGCATTAACTTCTCACCTTTTCTGTGTTAATGATGGCACATCACTTAAACATAAGTTTATCTCCTCCATTATGCACTTTTCCATACCTGCATATGCAATTTAGAGTGCAATTATAAGAAGAAACATTTGATTTTTCATGCGTAATTTTACACAAAACCTCCTATTACGGGCAATCACAAAACTAAGAATGAAGTATGATAAGCCAAAGTATTTTGTAACCATTACCAATGAACGCCAAAATACTGCTCAGTAGTTACTTGGGAAAGGTTTAAAAAAAAACAACCACCACATTAATGGCTTTTACAGGCTACCTGGCACAATATTTGAGGGAAAAAAAAATATAAGAAAGTATTACACATATAGGTTTTTATTCTCTTGTTATCAACCATTTCTCTTATTTTTCATTACATTATGTCTGGCTTTATTTCTTCTTAGCTTGTAAAAGTGGATGGCTGGAGAACATTTACAGACAAGTAAAAATGTGGCAAGGCTTAAGTGATGAGAATTCTACCATTTCTGTAAACTCTTATTAAAGCTTTAGTGTTTCTATGATATACTACTACAGTACTTCGAATTTATATAGCACCTGTCTGCTGAAGAGCCAAGGCTTACATAGCTCATTTATCCTTTCAGCATGCCTGTGAAATACACAGATTGAAAACAGATGGCTTACAAATAAAGTAAAATCCAGATATGAGAACAGAGAACTTCCATGATTTACTGAAGATGGCCTGTCTGTGCAAACTGTAGAGGCCTAAAAGATCCTGGAGTCCACACTCAATGCCTTTTCCAATAAGCAACACTACCTCCTTATCATCAAACAAATTTCTAGACCGTTAAGAGAAATTAAGCTTTGTCATAATATAAAATCAGTAAGTTTAATGTGCCAAAAATCCTTGATAAGGAATGATATAAATGGTACCTCTATATTTTAAAGAAATAACATTAGTCACGGAATAAGCCACTGGTGATCATCTTCCTGGATAGTCACCAATTTGCCTACAAGGTATTTAGCTTGGTTCAATATAGTTGCATTAAAATTGGAAAAAAATCAACTGATAAATATAACTGAAATAAGCCAGACTATATCTATATAAAAGATATATCTTATAAAAGAAAAAAAAAATCCCAGCAGACCAAAATCCTTGAGCCATGCCCTCATTTTATAAATGAGAAAATGCGTGGTATCTGGCACATGTATGTACTCAATGTTAGTTATCAATATAATAATCTTAAGTGACTTTCTCAAGGTCAAACTATGAGTCAGTGGCAGAGCCATGTCTAGAATCTAGTTCTTCTGAAGCAAGTCCAACATACATCCCACTTAGCATTGTAATTTTCATTTAACAGCAATGCTTTTTCATCCCTAAAACAGTTTATACTCACCAATATTTGTCTTTCAAGTGCTAAGGATAGGGAAAATTCAATGTTATTAAGCATATTGAATTTTTGGAAACTGTCTCACCTCCATAACTACCCAAGTATTATCAGATCTTCTCCTGAGACTGACATTTCATGATCAGACAGTTTTTTATATTTCTAGGCCATAATGTTAACCAAAGCTCTCTCATCACTAAAAACAGCTAGTCGTGACCGCTGGTATCTAAAAGACCTTCCAACAGTATAATGTATCCAAAAAACTTCTGAAACCTCCAACACAATGAACATACATCATATGGTGTGTCACTCTCTAGAATAATTATAGACGCAAAACATGATCTAGCTGTCTTCTTCTAAACTGAGTTTTATTATTTTCACAGATTAAGCTTTCCCCCTCTGGATTACTTTTCACCAAAAGAGCAAAAGCAAGTACAAAATGATTCCAAAAACAGTTACCCAAGTTTTCAGGTCTTGATAGATGTTCGTTTTCTATTTTATACCAGCTACTTTTGGAATCTGTACTAAACAGCAAAAACAATTTGGCATATTCATTCCACCTAGATTATAGCAATAGCAAATTCATGAATTTATCATATGTGCTAAGAATATTATGTCAGTACATTTCTTGGAAAGGCAAGTAGAAATGCTTAAAACAGAATATGGAAAAATGGCAAGTGAATTTTCTTCCTTTACTCATCAGTTTCACCATAAAGAATCTCCTTAGTGCTCAAGCACCACAGCCAAGTTACTACCCCCTTCTTTTCTGTAACAGTCACGCTGTTTGCCTAGGAGCAAAATTTCATGGGGTTCCTAATAGTGCCCTGGATATTGACATTCTGCCAGTATAAACAGTCACAGTCAAGTCTAATGTGCTTGTAACCATTTGTAGAAGAGACTTAATCTCAACCCAAATATTACTCACTAGTTATAATTAATCCTTCTACCCCAAATGCATTAAGCCTAGACATTTTTAGCAATTGACTCTAAATGATGGCATCAGACTAGACTAGAGACCTTGGACCTCAGTGTTGTGTTAAATCAAGGCAGAGCATAATTTATTTGGCTCTCCCACCCCAGGTAAAGAGTTTGATAACTTTCTAGATCTAATTGTAGAAATTAAGAATTAGACTCATAATCCTCTCATTTTAATGAAAGTCTGGGTTCATTAGATCATATGACTAAAAAATGAAGTCAGTAGTTGTAAATGAGTGGACACACCGAGACAATGAAAGACTGTGGTTGGAGAGCCTAGTGAGGGTCCTGTTTTGACATGAGTTAATACTACTTTAAAAAGAACTTATCTCCCTACCACTTTAACCTAGTTGGATAGTTGTGCTCTTCTTTTTTTAAGGTTAAATATTTGTTAGGAGTTCCATCTAAAATTATATTATCACCTCTCTTCCACTAGGGGGGTCTATCTACCAGTGTAGTTAACTCCAATGAACTCAGGTGCAGTTTGAGTCCACTTCCAGCTAATCTGTGCCGCAAGGATAGCCTTGTGGTCAGAACTATGTGCTTTAAAGTTGTTCTAGTTTTTAGGCTCAGAAACCCATGCACAGCATGAAAATGTAGTGCTCAAGTCATTCAGAGGTTGCTGCAGTAAGTAGACAAGGATTTTTGGCTGAAGTATACAAAGCCAAAATCTCTTAAATATTCCCAGTTTCATTTTTAGCTGCCCTAGTTGTTTTCAAGACTGAATATGTATCAACTGGATCCGTTTTTGTAAATAAGTAAAGCTTTTAAACTTTCAACCTCAGAGATTCCTCTGCCCATTTCTACACTCTGCAATATATAATCTGAATAGCAAACTGCCATGTTTTTCCAACAGCAACCTTAACTTGTTGCCACTTGGGTGGGTATTGGTCATTATGGGAGTTGTTTCTGTGGCCTCTCATTATTCTACTAAAGTACTGACAGGTAAAAACCCAACTAGCTCGATTTCTTAAATTTAGTGTCCACTGTCTTCCTGCCTGATTTCTGATCCAATTAATTCCAAACCACGATAACTGATGGTTAATTTTAGCCAAGAGATTATCCACCACCTTCAAGCAGATGCCTAATATAGAGAACAGTTCAACTGGAATATAGGCCAGACCCAGGGACATGGACAAAGCCTAATTTTTTAAAAAACACTATCTTATGGGATATGGCTTCAAATCTATCATTTAGGAATGAAATAGGGCATGAATAAATGGACGATTTTTCTAGAAAATAATTAGTAAGATATTTTTAAAATTTAGAAAAGCCATAACTAGATTGAAGGGCCACAGGGGAGATATATATCCCAGCACAAACATATTTCAAGCCCTTATTTTAAAAACAGCTTCTGTTTTTTATTTTGGATAAAATCTGAGCACCAAATTCCCTTTCTGTTCCCCTCATCCAAATCCAAGTAGAACTCCCTTGAGTAGAGGCTAGTTCACACCGCCCCCTCCCCTTTTTTGTCACGGTAGTTTTGGGAAAATGAACTTCAGCCATTACATTCCAGTTTTAAAGTCAAAAGAAGTCATGTGACCATTACCCTAGGGGCATCAGAGACTTGGGGCACGTGATGCCAATTGACATATGTGGGGCTTCGGCCACTATGTTGGAATTCACTGTAAATTGGATCTTCAGGATCAAGTTTAAGCTCCCAGATACACTGTGACATCCTGTAAAGCGGAGTGTGCGCTTACCTCTCAGTAGTTTTTAATTTCACCTAGGTTTTCTACCTACTGTGCAGCCAGCCAGGCTCTCTTCCCCACCCCCCCCCCATCCCTGGTAACAGGTCGGGCACCCCGAGCATCTCGTCTATCTGATCCTAAACGGTGAGGCTCTCCAACCCAGTTAGTTCTAAACTCAACCTTGAGTACCACCTGGCATGTTGTGCACATAGGGTGTGGAGCAAGAATTTGCGTCGCGTACAGGAAATGTCAGAAAGCATTAAGCCCACTCCACCTCCCAGGTTGGGATCTTCTGCCCTGGAGCCTGGCCGTCGGAGCCGCCAGCACATTAGAACAAGTAGCAGCGGCGGCGGCGGCAACTCTGGGACTGACGAGAAGCCCGGGCGGGGGTGGTCGGCGTCCCCCGGCCTCTCATTAGACCGCTAAGTTCTGCGAGTGGGGAAAAGTAAACACCGGCAAGTGCAGCTCTGTGGGAGGAGGGGATGTTGCCATCGCCCCCCGCCCCTTCGGCTCTGCCTCCCGAGGAGCCCCGGGAGGTGCCGGGCGGCCGCTGCCCCAACCGCGCGCACGAGGCTGCAGAGCCAGAGGAGCTGAGAAGGGAGCAGACGGGCGGCGCGGGATCTGGGGAGAGGAGAACGGAAAGGTACTGCCCTAATGGCCCGGAGATGTCCTGCTACAGAAAGGAAAAAAGTGCTTACTCATAGGGAGACGCGGTGCGATAGCGATTCGCTCGCTAATGGTAAGGGAAGCAGGCGGCAGGCAGGCAACCGGAGCCTCGTTCCTTCCCTGGGCCACCGCACCCCGTGGAGCCCGGGGGCCGGGGTGAGCCCGTGAGGTCACCCGAGGAGGGCGAGCGGGGGCTGGAGGCGTCGCCGGCGACCGGCTCCGGGATTTCCTGAGTCCGGAGCCGGCGGAGGAGGGGGGGAGGAGGGTGGCAGTAGCTGAAGAAGGACGACAGAGGGAAGTTTAGGCGCTCGGTTTCCACTTCGGGGCCGCCGCCACGGAAGGGGAGAAGGGCAAGGGCTGGCGTCAAGGACTCCAGCCCAAGTTTGGCAACAAGTTAAGAGCAACTAGTGAGAAAGCACCATCTCTCCAGTGTAGAGCAGAAAACGTGTTTGCGGCGGGCGGTGGTCGTGGGGAACACTCGGTCACTCCCACCCGTCCTTGATGCGAACGATCGCTTTGGCGCCCAAGGTCTAGGACAGAAATTTCTGCAGCCTCCCTCTCAGTCCCCCGCCTCCCGTGCCAGGCACGTTCCTGCCGAGGTTCCCGGAGATGCTCTCTCCTGGACCCACTCACGCCCACGCCCAGGGATCCCGTTCCCCTCGTGCCCTCCCGCGCCTGCAGAGCACTTACATAAAGTCGCAGAGTACCGGATCTGGCCAGACAGCCTCCAACCGACGCACTCAGACAACTTCTGGGCTCGGAATTTTTGCGGCTGTGGTTCTAAAGCCAGCGCTCCCTCCCCTCCTGCCAGCCCCCTCCGCCCCTCGGCCGCCGCCATTGGCTCCGGTGGTGCTAGCAGTCGGCTGGGAACCAGGAAGGGGATTGGGCCACGGGCCTGTCACATCAACTGGGTGGGGAGTTGGGAGAATAGGCACCGGGATGGGCGCCCTGGAGGGATGGGGACTGTAACTCTGCGGCTGGGAGCGGAGATTGGTCCTCCGCTCTTGTTTCTTCCCCTCCCTGGCTATGAAGAGATTAGAAGTCCTCGGAGCCTGGCTCGGGGACCACGTTCCAAAAAATCGTGTGGAATAAACGAAGAGATGAGAATGTTGGAGCGAGAGTTTGAACGTCACCAAGCCCCTATTTAAGTCTCTGGAGAGTACAGTTTCAACCCAGAATCGTAAAGAGAATCTCGGCATGGGAAGGGACTAGTAATACTAGTACTTAGTTTCTTCTGCTCCAATCAGCCTGCGTGCGGAACAACGCAGAGGGAAAACCTCAGCAATCTTCCCTTTCCAACGAGGTCTAGGGAGCAGATATATGGACAGGACGAGGCTCTCATGTTTTTGGCTTCGTGCCCAAGTAAATTGTTGACCAAAATCACCTGTCTGGTCTGTTTGTCCATGCGGAAAGGAATGAGAGGTGGAGGTGGGAAGGGAAGGTGGAAATAACGTGGTTCCCACTCCTTTGACTGAAAATGGATGTCAATTTTCATCAGTCTCCTTTCACCAGAGAAAACTTGGAGACATGCTCCTGCTTCCCAGAGGACCCTTTCTTCTTCTTGGCCTCTGTGTCATAATTGACCTTTTTCATTAATACGCGCGGAGGTTTCCCCTCCTTATTGTGCATTCCAATCCTTTGGCTCACTCCAGGACCAAAATCAGCTCCGAGGACCAGAGTTTGACGGATTCTCCAGGGTCAGGTCAAGAGACTGGCTTGTGGCACACCTGTAGAAGAGAAAGGCTAAGCCCTTTCCTGTTTCAGTCACAACCATTTTGTTCAGGAAATGTGTGCTTGGAAAGTTTTTTAAGAATTAAAAATTGGTTCAATTACTTCTCATTTTATATGCACTACGAAAATTGTTAAATTAAGAGTGGCCTGGGACTTCCCTGGCGGTCCAGTGGTTAAGACAGCGCTCCCAATGCAGGAGGCACGTGTTCCATCCCTGGTCAGGGAACTAAGATCCAGCATGCCTCAGGGCGCGACCAAAAAAAAGAGTGGCCTGAAAATCTAATGATCTTGTCAAGGAACCCTCACTTCATCTGCTATTATGAATTTCCTTAGAGAAATTAACCTATAGTGAGTGCCGGCGCTTCTTGAATGGGCAGAAGAGGGGAGTTCATATACTGCCTAAAGGCTACACTAGCAGAGAAGGAATTGGCACTGGGAAAAAGGCTCATTAAATATTAATTAATGATTAACCAACTGGAAGAACATATGAAAGGCACAGAAAGGTGAAAAAGAAATGAGAGAGCAATCTGGCTATTGGAAATATTAAATTTCTGGTATGAGAGATTTTGTACTGGGTCAGGTTTGTGTCAGCACAAAAATACTGATTTCACACACATTTACAAGAGGATCCACAGTGAGATTTCTGGCTTTCAGTAATTGGCCCAAGGTTTGGTATGGTTTCTGGAATTCTTTACACAAAATTTCTAGATACATTAATACAGTACTTCAGTTTTCTACATTTTGTGGCGTCTGTTAAGTCGCCACTGAAGAGCTTCCACCTGCTTTAAAACTTAAATTTACAGACTTAGAATGTCTGTATGAAGGGACTGTGCAAGCTCAGTTTTCGAGTATGGATATATTTGTCTCAATTACTTAACTTAGTATTCTACTTTAGTTTATTTTTCAAGTGTTAGAATTCAGAATAAGTCAAAATATTAAGGATCCTATGCATATGCTATTTACACTTTCCTGTTTTTTTTTTTTTTTCAAAAAAGCTTACATAGAAGCTTTACTTTATTTACTAACACTGAGGATGTCAGAATTCAGTAAGAGTTTGTGGTCAGGAAATGTCACTTTAATGGAAGTACAGTGGTCACAGTTTCAAAAAGCCATAGGGTGCCCAGGTAATGACACTGTGTCTCAGTGCCTCGGTAGTTTCCAACAGATAAAACTTGCCCTATTTGGATGCTGGTTGAGATTCCTGTTTAACAAGCTCAACAAAGTAGAACTCCATTTTAATGAATACTGCTATGATAGCCGTCTTGATGTAACTAAGCTACTTTTGTGTTACCCAAAATCTAAATGTCCTTTTCAGAGGCTAACATTTTGCTCTAAGAAAGGAGCCTCAGACTCAAAGCTCTATTCAAACTGCATTTCTTTCTGATCTTTCACACCATCAATTTAAGCCATATAGGATCATTGACAAAGTAACCCAAAGTTGGTAGTTTTCCTATCTATATAAAGAGGCTTGCAGGGACTTCCCTGGTGGCCCAGTGGGTAGGACTCTGTGCTCCCAACGCAGGCGACCTGGGTTCGATCCCTCGTGGGGGAACTGGATCCTGCATGCATGCCACAGCTAGGAGTTTACATGCAGCAACTAAGAAGGCTGCATGAGGCAACTAAAAGATCCTGTATGTCAGAACTAAAAGATCCCGCGTGCCGCAACTAAGACCCGGCGCAGCTAAAATAAATAAATAAATATTAAAAAAATAAAAGAGGCTTGCACAGCTGGTCTTCAGGGTCCCTTTCAGAAGCTCAAAGGCAGATCATAGGGCCTAATTCATCCTTTAAAAATTGAGTTATACTTAACATACAATATTATATTAGTTTCACGTGTACAGGTTGATTTGATATTTTTATGAGATGATCATCACAATAAGTCCAGTTACCATCAATCACTATACAAGTTGTTATAATATTATTGACTATATTCTGTATGTGTACATTACATCCCTGTGACATTTATTTTATAGCTGGAAGTTTGTACCTTTTATTCCCCTTCACCTATTTCACTCATTCCCCCATGCCACCTCCATTCTGGCAACCACTAGTTTGTTCTCTGTATCTCTGAGTCTGTTTCTATTTTGTTTTGTTTGTTCATTTGTTCTGCTTTTTAGATTCCACATATAAGTGAAGTCATACAGTATTTGTTTTTCTCTATCTGGCTTATTTCTCTTAGCATAATACCCTCCAGGTCCATCCATGTTGCCACAGATGGCAAGATTTCATTCTTTTTTATGGCTGAGTAATATTCCACTGTATGCATGTACATCACATCTTCTTTATCCATCCTTCTATTAATGGGTACTTGGGTTGCTTCCATATCTTGGCTACTGTAAATAATGCTGCAGTAAACATAGGAATGCATATATCTTTTCAAATTAGTGTTTTTGTTTTCTTTGGATAAATACCCAGAAGTGGAATTGCTGGATTGTATGTTAGTTCTATTTTTAGTTTTTTGAGGCACCTCCATATTGTTCTCCATAGTGGCTGTATCAATTTACATTCCCACCAGCAGTGCAAGAGGGTTCCCTTTTCTCCACACCCTCTCCAGCATTTATTGTTTCTAGAGTTTTTGATGATGGCCATTCTGACCATGTGAGGTGATACCTCATTGTAGTTTTGATTTGCATTTCTCTAATGATTAGTGATGTTGAGCATCTTTTCATGTGTTTGTTGGCAATCTGTATATCTTCTTTGGAGAAATGTCTATTTAGGTCTTCTGCTCATTTTTGGATTGGGTTGTTTGTTTTTTTGATATTGAGCTGCATGAGCTGCTTGTATATTTTGGAGATTAATCCTTTGCCAGTTGCTTCATTTGAAAATATTTTCTCCCGTTCTGAGGGTTGTCTTTTCATCTTTTTTTATGGTTTCCTTTGCTGTGCAAAAGCTTTTAAGTTTCATTAGG
>NC_041234.1:89733983-89734771 GCF_002837175.3 Physeter macrocephalus | reverse complement strand
TGGGTTTATCTCTGGGCTTTCTATCCTGTTCCATTGATCTATATTTCTGTTTCTGTGCCAGTACCATATTGTTTTGATTACTGTAGCTTTGTAGTATAGTCTGAAATCCAGGAGCCTGATTACTCCAGCTCCGTTTTTCTTTCTCAAGATTGTTTTTGCTATTGGGGGTCTTTTGTGTTTCCTTACAAACCCTGCTGCTCTACCAAATTCATTGATTAGCTCTAGCGGTTTTCTGGTAGCATCTTTAGAATTCTGTATGTATAGTATCATGTCATCTGCAAACAGTGACAGTTTTACTTCTTCTTTTCTGATTTGGATTCCTTTTATTTCTTTTTCTTCTCTGGTTGCTGTGGCTAAAACTTCCAGAACTATGTTGAATAATAGTTAGCCTATTATTCTTGATTGTTTGATTCTCAAATATGTTAGGCCAGATTTTAGTGAATTTAAAAGTGTCTGTGTGCATAAGAGCATGTGTGTGTGTGTGTGTGTGTGTGTGTGTGTGTGTGTGTGTGTACGAGAGAGAGAGAGAATATAATATGATTTTTAAATGCTATAAGTATTTAAAGGCAGATGGATGGATCAAGAGACTGAAAAAGGAGCTTTCACCACATAGGTCATTGGTTAAATACCATAAATATTTGAGTCTGTGTCTACTAAAGAAACAAAATGTGACTTTAAAAAGAGATTGACAGGGCTTCCCTGGTGGCGCAGTGGTTGCGCGTCCGCCTGCCGATGCAGGGGAACCGGGTTCGCGCCCCGGTCTGGGAGGATCCCACATGCCGCGGAGC
>NC_041234.1:89646349-89733931 GCF_002837175.3 Physeter macrocephalus | reverse complement strand
GAGAGGCCCGCGTACCACAAAAAAAAAAAAAAAAAAAAAAAAAAAAGAGAGAGATTGACAGAGTTATAACATAGATGAACTTTGAAAATATTATGCTAAGTGAAAGGAGCCAGTTACAAAAGACCACATATTGTATGATTCTATTTATCTGAAATGTACAAAAAGGGAAAATCCATAGAGACAGAAAGTAGATTCGTTGTTGCTGGGAGCTGGGGTGGGGAGGGGTGGATTTGAAGGAAAATGGGGAGTTACTGCTGATGGGGTTCCCTTTTGGGGCCATGAAAATGTTCTAAAATAAACTGATGGTTGCACAACTCTGTAAATACACTAAAAACCATTGAATTGTACCATTTAAGCAGGTGAATTGTATGGTGTTGTGAATTATATCTCAACAAAGCTGGTATTAAAAAAGAGATTGACACAATTAGGCTGCTTAAGCACAGGAAAACCACACTAGTGAAGATATGGCATGTGACAGCAGGAAACAAGTATAGAAAGGATCTGTATTGCAAGAGACAAACTAAACTCAGAAATCAAAAGGGCCTTGGAAGATAAAGTCATCTACCTCTTGTTCAGCATGATCCCTTGTTTGCCACTGTCATTGCAAGAAGGACAAAGTGCTTCAATTTACCACAAAAGAGATTTCAACATTGCAAAAACATTTGATTTCAACAAACCAAATAAGCCAGAAACAGAAGCTGGATAGCAAAAAAAAAAAGATATATTTCTTCTCTGATACTTTTAGAAAGGTTTAAGTAATCATGTGACTATACTGGTTTAGGGATTATATCATGCCAATGTTTTCATAACTAATTGCAGTCAGAAAGATAATTGGACATTTGGTCTAAATAACCAAGAGTTTCCTTATAAAATGTCACAGAAGGGCTGACGACAAGAAGTTTCATTTTGAACCAACAAACATCTCTTTGATAATTCAGAACCAAGAATGCATCCACTGGTTTGTTTCTTCGTCAATGTCATAGGGTCACCTGAACAAGGGTGTAAATAGAGTGTAAACCTGTCCATTCAGAGAGGATTCCCTTTCACACACTGGCACCATTATAGTAAGATACATCTCATCTAGTGGATGGAATGGAGTAAGCCTAGAAGTAACTAAGCTTAACTAAACTTTAAATTTTTAAAAAATATTTGGGAGTCCTCAGGAAAGTACACCATGTGAAATGAGATCAAACTCGTAGGAATATTCTAAGTCAGGAGTCAAAAACATTGTCTACGAAGGGCCAGATAGTAAATATTTTTGGCACACAGGCCATATAGTCTCTGTTAACTACTCAACTTGGCTGTTAGAGTACGGAAGCAGCCACAGACAATAAGTAAACAAATGGCCTTGGTGATGGGCCAATAAAGCTTTATTCACAAAAACAAGCAGCAACAGGTTGGGCCTGGAGCAGCTTAGTTTGCTGACTCCGTCTGGGTTCCTGTGCTTGCCCCAGTATGGACTTGGTATCTGGATGGAGTTGTGTTCTTAAAGGGGTATATTTACGTTAGAATTGGTTCATGACTGAAGATATGAAACAGATTAAGATAGAAATTAGCACCTTTGCACATTACAATCTTAGGTCTTCACCATCTTTAATATCAAGCAACTGATGGATAGCTGTATTCTACTCTCATTTCTTTATCACCATTCAAATTTGAATGTAATCACAATTGCGGAATTCCACGGGGGTGGGGGGAATGACAACTACAACTTCCTCTTATTGAGCTCCTTCTATGTGTCAGGACTTGTACTAGGAACTTTATGTATATTATCTCATTTAAGGCTAATAACTATTCCATGAATGGAAGTGTTATTATTATCCCCATATTCAAATGAGAAAATAAGGCTTATAGAATTAATTAGTAACTTTTGCCCAAGATCATTTGGCTTGTAATGTAGAAGCTGGAAGGTCCAGGAGTGGGGAGGAGATATTCCATCTCATATCTGACTCTACAGCCTGTGAATAGAACCATAGGATCTTACAGGAAACGTTCACTGTACTTTATCCCAAAAAATAAAGCATGGGAATGCAGCTGATGATTTTACCTTTCTTCTCAATTCCATGGAAAATTGCTTAGCCCACTAGTGGTAAATCTCATTGATAAGCAAGCATGTTTGTTACACTTATGCCTAATCTAATGTTGACGGTGTATAGCAGCATGTATTTATTTTTATAATTCTACACATGGTGCTTTCTTTCCACCAAATGACACTGTCACCTTTGAAGAGTAAGTCAGTGGATCCGTGAAATTGAAATTCATGCCAATGGCAGCAGGAAAAATATAATTCTATCTTCCTCTTAAGCAGTATTTTAGGTGATGTTCAGGATTAATAACATAGATATTTTAGGACTCTGAAGACTGGAAATAAAGAGAGTTTTATTTTCAGCTATATTCTACGGGATATTAAAATATAGGATAGTTTCAGTGAAAAGCTTAGTCAAACCAGTTATTTGTTACAAATAGAAAAAACAGATTTTCAGTTATCCTCTAGGCAGGATATAGACAGAGGCCTAATTTATCAAATTTTCCAGAAAATATACTATTATAGCCCAACTTGTCCTACCTGATGAACTCTGAATTACGAGTCACATAAATCGTGTGTCGGAGGGAGGTAGTTTTAAACAAATGAAATATATTTCAAAATAAATGTGTTGATAACAAAACACCCATAGCATATGGCCGACATTTTCTTTAATTTGTTTAATATAGGGTCTCCTGAAGCATCACATTTAAAAACTAAAATAGAGATTGGGATTGACATATATACACTAATATGTATAAAATGGATAACTAATAAGAACTTGCTGTATTAAAAAAAATAAAATTCAAAAAAATAAAAAATAAAATAATTTGATAATGAAAATCATAGAATTTTTGTGTTAGAAGGAACATTATAGACCATCCCCCTCACTTTACTGATTAATAAAACAGAGGCCCACAGGAACAAAATGACTTGCCGTAATCTTTTGGTTCTTTCAAAGTCCTTTTATAGTTACCTTACCAGATGGCATTTTCAGGATTATAATCTTCTTTCTATGTAATTCAATTTTAAGTGTGGATTTGCAAATATGCTAGATAATGATGTGTTCCAGTGACCCTGCCTTAACTCAGGCCATGTAGCAGGATAGAGTCCCTTCCAGCTGTCAGTTTCCTGGAGAAGGGAAGTCAACAATAAGGTACTACCTGAGTGTACCCAAATAGCAGGTAGGGTGTAAGTGGGTCTCTAAAACCTTGCACTTACAGAGCAAAAGTAGGGCCGGGACTGACCAAGATCAGGAACCCTGTCAATCAAAAGAAATGCAAAATCCAAGTTTTAAGGACCCAGTCCAAGATGAGGGCTTGACAAGGAGGCAAGTGGAGGCAAGTGAAGGCAAGGAAAACCTGAATAGCAGCTCAGCAGAGATGATTTGCTGGTTTTGAGACAGTGCCCCCTACAGGTCACACGATGCAAAGATCCCTTGTTCCGACTACTTTTTAAAGTGGGCCCTCTAATTAATTAGTCTGATTCTAAAAGGCATGAAAGTCAGTACATTATTCCTGGGGAAGCTGGAGTAAATTATTCACAACAGGAGGAACAATTCAATGTCTGCAAAGAGGTCACTTGACAGGTCATTCTGGGCCACAATGGAAAGACTTCACCTAGTTTGCCTCCTTAATTCTCATTTCCCCTTTTCCTTATTGTTGAGTATACAAAAGTTCTTCTCTTCTGTTAAAGGAGGGCAAACCCTTTCTCTTCATCAAATCTGAGAAACAGATTCTAGGCTTATTTATCCTTTCCAGTTACTTTGTTACCTTGTCTGAAGCAGGTACCGCTCAGTCAAGTACATGACATAATCATTCTGGATCATCGTAAGTTTCAAGAGCAGAAAACCCACCAAGGAGAGAGGCATAGGTTAACAGATTGCAAAGGGTTGGCAGTACTTCCTTTAAACCCAGATATGAATACCAGCCTCTCCTACCTCCCAGTGACATATGATTATGCGTTAGAGCTCCCCAGATGCACAGAACGGATGGATGTGCCAGACTAGAAGCAGTCGTCCAGGAGTCTTTCGTCTTTAAAATTTAACTTGGAATATTTAAAATAGTAATAGATATCATTCTTTTTACCAGAAATGATTCAGAACATTAAGGTCTTTTCTCAATCTTACTTTCCGTTTTGAAGTAAATATAAATTTCTCAAAAATGAACCAATACTTCCATTAGTATTTATACCAACCCCCCCTTTTTTTTTTGTGGAGGAAAGAAAATCCTCTGAAGGTTTGGAACAGCTCAGCCTCCAAAGTGCAGGCCAGAAAAGTGGGCTAATTGAATGCTTATCGGTAGTAGTATAATTTTTTCCAAATGTCTCATAGGGTTTTGGTTTTTTTAAAAATAAATTTATTTATTTATGGCTGCGTTGGGTCTTTGTTGCCGTGTGCGGGCTTTCTCTAGTTGTGGCGATGGGGGCTACTCTTTGTTGCAGTGTGTGGGCTTCTCATTGCGGTGGCTTCTCTTGCTGTGGACCACAGGCTCTAGGCGTGCGGGTTTCCGTAGTTGTGGCACACGGGCTCAGTAGTTGTGGCTCGCAGGCTTAGTTGCTCTGTGGTGTGTGGATCTTCCAGACCTTCTGGACCAGGGATCAAACCCGTGTCCCTTGTATTGGCCGGCAGATTCTTAACCACTGCGCCACCAGGGAAGTCCCTCATAGAGCTTTATAAATAATTAGAAGTACGGTGCTTTGTGACCACCTAGAGGGGTGGGATAGGGAGGGTGGGAGGGAGGCTCAAGAGGGAAGGGGTATGAGGATATATGTATACATATAGCTGATACACTTTGTTATACAGCAGAAACTAACACATCATTGTAAAGCAATTATACTCCAACAAAGATGTTTAAAAAAATTCAGTTTCTAAAAGGGAAATTGATATATAAATTACAAAAATGTGTATGAAAGGATAAAGTATTATCGAAATCCAAAAAATGCATAACCATTAGTAGGTTTTTTTTCGATTACTTAAAATTTTAAAATGAAAGTGCCATGCTCAGAGCTAATTTCTGTGTTTTCAGTTATTCCTATTAAAAGCCATTAAATTAATCATAATGCTTTGGTGCTTCATGGAAGCTAAATATTTGCTTAAACATTAATATCTACAATCTTAAAACCAACATCTTAAATCTCAGTACAGGGGACAATTCTTTCCCATGATCACTAAGATAGGTCATTTCAATTACTGCCCTGAAGGCTTAATAGAAATCCTATAAAACTGGTGGCTTGCACCACGCAACAACTTAATCTTTATTGCAAAACACTTTCTTTTGTAACACTTCTTAATACGTTTATAGATCATTTAATGAGAATTAATTTTATAAGTAATGAATTTTCAAGATGTATGCAGAATTTGGCAATGGTTTTTGGAAAATGAAAAACATGAAATTATATAAATACAATATAGTTATGATACAACATGAAGGTTGTCGTTTTTATTTGGTATCCTCACATTTGCTTCAGACAGCTGTTCCCTTCTCCTCAGTTGGGTTCGGGCATATTGTCTGGAAAGCTGGGTGATAAATATTCATGGTGTTTTAACATAATTGTAAGTAAAAAATGGTTGCATTGCAAATCCATTTTAATTCTTTCTTGGTTTATTTTCCTCCTCAACATTGTGGGGTCGTAAGTTTCTAAAAACTTTAAAAAGTTAGTATTATACCTGTTCCAGGATCTTCTTGAAAAGGCACAAAAAGGAATTATTTCTTCTTTCCTAAAATTGAATGCAAATGATCAGATATATAAACCTTAACATGCAAATTAGTGAAACATTCCATAGATTGTCTGCTGCCACTTCTCACCCCACCCACACATTCCCTCATATTCTAGCTAAACCAGCTATTTCATCATTTCCCAAATATGCCTGTATACCTATAAAATCCACTTTTGACAGTGGAATAGAAAACATGTGTATTTAAGGAGAGTCAGAACGTGGTTTGAATCTGTCTCTTGCTATCTGTGTGGCTTTGAGAAAGTTATTAGCCTCTGTCTGCCTCGGTATACTCATAAGAAAATTCAGAGGATTAACGCTTGAGCACAGTGCCAGGTATATAGCATGTGCTCAGTTAGTTGTTATTGAATGAAGTATCAAATATAACATACATAAAGTATCGGTACGTAGTACCTCTATCATTTACCCTCTGTTCCTCTGTGAGGTTTGCTTTCATGTTCCTTTTTAACCTAGCAGGTCCCTAACCATCCTTCAAGTCCTATATCAAATGACATCTTTGGAGATGACTTCTCCAGCCTCTCCAAGGCAGAGCTAATGGTTCTATCTCTGCACTCTCACAACATCTCATACTTAGCTCCCAGAGCATGGTGCTGTCATTGTTGTCTATGTGTCCAACCAGGTATAGGGAGCTCCTTGAGGGCAGTGATTCCACCTTATTAGGCTTTGTGTCCCTAGTTTCTAAGTCCTAGGTACATAATAGAGCAAATAAATGTTTGATGAAAGAGGAAGAAGAGGCTAAGTTGTCTGCCAAAGCTTTTTACTAGAATGTAAAATTGGACTAAACTTCTGAATTCACATATTCCCCACATCCCCATTAGACCATGAAATCTAAGGGAAGTCCCCTTTCTTTGTATTTGCAGCGCTGACACAGTATCTGGCTCAATAAATGTCTGTTGAATTAATGTAGGCAAAATCCATCTTTAGAGCTCTTTCACCCATTCTTTTCCATTATTTGAGTAACTCTCTTCCCCCACTTCATAGGATCCCTACAATATCTGCCTTTCCTTGTGTGCTCTCAGTCTCTGATTTCTTTCCCTAAGTACCAAAGGATAGGTTTGAATTAGATAAACTCATCACTGTTAATGTGTTATTAGCTAACTCCTTGCCATCCCTCCCAATCAGTAAATGTCCTGGCGAATGGTAGTATATCAGGACAGCCTGTTTCAAGGGGTTAGGGGAGGGGAGATTTGGATGCATAATCCTTAAAATATCTTTCAAATTACACTGTATACAGTGACTACTCAGTGTGTTAATTGGCATGTCTAGCCCTGGACAGAGGTTCGATAAATTAGATATAGTGCATCAACCTCTGAAATCCCTCAGTTCTGAACCTATCCTTTTAAACATGGAGAATTAAACTCACCAAGTCTAATTCCCCACTTTGAGTTTGGGAATGCTCAAGTAGTGACCTCCTGTGGAGCTGGGAGAAAAATCTTGGCTCTAACTCCCTTCCAGATTACCTGAAGTGAACCCCACTTAGTTTTCATTTGCCCAGTAACCAAGAAGGGACCATTTTCCATGCTGATTTTAATATGAAGAAATTTGGGCTCTAGGTGGGTATTCAGCTAGCAAGTAGTGTGCCAGAATTATCTCTGTCCCATCAGTCTATCAAGCATGATACAAACAAAATTAATATGGATGCCTAAGATTCTTTGGTATTTTCTCCTGCAAAGTTGGTCTTTGATGGGTCAGGTCAAGTATCCCACCCTGTGTCATCTTCCTTTTCAGTCTTTTAATTACCAAAACTAACCCCTGTCCAACCATTCAACTGTCAAGGAAGGAATACATTTCTCTTATGATTACAATTTAAATATCTTGAAGGAAAGTCTTTTCTGTTAAAAAAAAAAAAAAAGAACAACAAAAAACTCAGAAGTGTTAATGGTGTTACATTCGTTGGTCAATTCGGGTACCAGATTGTACAAGGAGAAGTGTTTTGGTCTAAGACTCCTAAATTAGAATATAGTTAGACAAGGATTGTTAGTAAAAATTTCCTTTTGCTTTATCCTGATAATTGTTTTATTTTCCTTCAGACATCTGTTCCCAGAGACTGTTGCCTTGTGTCCATATCCCCCTCTTTCAATTAAGGAGACAGATAAGCAGTTGTCTTCAGAATATAAGGTCACTGGCATTCCATAAATGGATTCCAGTGCCTGCTACAGAAACAAGTGGTGAATGTTCTCTGTCACTTGCAAACTATAAATTAATTAAGTTGACAACTTTTCCTTCTTTATGTTATGCTTTCAGAGGGACTTTTGAAATACCATTTGTTGCATTTTCTGATTATAAAAGTAACGTATGGTCATTGTAGAGAATTGATAGTACAGAAAAGTACTAAGAGGAGAATAAAAATCTCAACACCCAGATATAACAGCTGTTAGCATTTTGATGTAGTTATTTACAGCTTTTTAATGTGCATATAAAATATTTTAAGAGAAAATTGGGATCATATTATATATACAATGCTATATCTTGGCTTTTCAAAGTGTCCTTACATCTGAAACATTTTCAAGAACCTTTAAGTATTTGAAAACACCAGTTTAAATTGTTATATAACATTTTGTCATATGAATATACCACGGGCTGTTTATTAAAAATAACATGCTTTTATGGTTGGACATTCAGTTTGATTCCAATTTTTCCATCTTAAAAATAATTCTGTAATCTTTGTCTGAATTTCTGGTTGTTTCATTAGAGTGGGATCCTACAAAGGAACTTACTGGGTCTAAGTGTGCGATTTTTTTTCAAAAAGCATTCATGATAAGAATTTTAAAAGTATCTTTAAAAAGTTTGTACCAATTTACCCAGCCACCAGCAGTGTTTGAGCATGCCTGTCCTTTTCACTGAACTCTCCCAAATAATCATTTAAAAGTTCTTAATTTGATTGACAAAAGTGGTATTTTAAAATACTGAGCATCTAAAAAAATATATCCATTAGGTTCTTGAACTTGCCTCATGTGTATTTATCTCTTTTCTTGTGCTTTACCCATTTTCCATTTTGATTTTTGTGAGCTTTTTAGTATTTTAAATCGATCATCCCTTTTTAATGTTCATTGCAAATATTTTTCCCAGTCTGTGGCTTGTCTGCTAAGTTTTCTTATTTAGTAATGGCTTTTGAGCTTCAAGTTTTTCCATTTTTGTGTAGTCCAAATCTATTGATTTTTCCATTTGCAGTTTCTTCCATTGCTTATGTGCTTAAAAATTCCATTCTTATTCAGTAGTGTTTTCGTTTAGTTTTAATTAGTCAGATTTATAATTTTGAAGACAATGGATTTGTTCTACACGACTGCAAATATAGCTATAGCTGCACTTTGTTCATTTTAAATATTTTATAGACAGATTTGGAAGTGTTAGTTACAAAAGTAGGAGCAGCTGTAATTCCTTTTAAACAGGACCATGTATAGAGAGAGTGATTCTTAAGAAGTCTTTTGAAAAAAAGACTTGAAATGTTGACATTTTACTGCGGTGAACAACTGTGTTGATTGAATGTTCCACATTATTCACTTCACATTGTGTAAGAGCTCTGTAACTCAAGGCAACACAACACTCAAACTGAAGAATCCCCCAGCAGTTTTCACTTTGAGGATTATCTGATTGTAGCCTTATTTCAGAATAGTTAAAACAGCATTTCTCAAAGGGTGGTCTTTGGACTCCCTTCCATCATAATCACTTAGAGTAATTGTTAAAATGGAGATTCCTGCATCCTCCCTTCAAACATACTAAATCACATCCCTTGGGGTTGAGGCCTCAGAAGCCACATTCTAACAAGCATCCCGGATGATTCTGGTCCACTGTAAAGTTTGAGAATCTCTGGGCTAGAGAGGAAAATTAGAAGTGGACCCCCAGAGGCAAAAAACAAAAAGCAAGCATTTGAGAACTTGAAGTCAAAAATAGATCTGAAATCAGTATATCGGCCAATGGGCAGAAAGGATAGTCAGAATGCAACAGGGCAGAGATGAAAGAGCAATGGCCAGAAAATCAGAAAAAGGAGCTCTGCTACTTAATATCCTTGTGTCCCAGGGCGAGTCAAAACTCTTCAGGCTTCTTATCCTTAAAATGAGGATAAGAAATGCACGTACCCAAGCATACAGGATTGTGAGCACCGGGTGAAATAAACAAATGTAACAATGCTTTGTAAAGTTCATAGGTTTTATTGTTTATGATAGACTCAAAGGAAGTGCTGGTGGTGGTCAGCATCTGGAAGATGTGGCACTGGGTACCAATGATTCATTAGAGTCATTAGAGTTCAAGGTCAAGAAATCCAGTCCCTGGAAGGACTTGAAGTTGGGGGCAGGGATGTGAGGGGAGAGAGAAGGCAGGACAACATTTGAAGGGCTATAGTAGGAGTGCAAGTTATTGGCAGACCTACAGCAGAGAAGGAACAAAGCCTTCAGTGGCTCTTTCAGTGGTCACAGTCTCACCGAGTTATGTGAATAATGGCCACCAAGTTCTTTTATCAGGCTTCACACCACCCCGCAACCCCATTTAGAATCTGGATTGGACCAGGGTATGAGGTGAGGGCACCCCTGTAAGAGGTGACTAAGTTAAACTGTTCCGTAAATTAGAGGATTGAGGGCTACATGGGTTGAGGGCAGGTGAAAGGAGCCCAAGTATGGGTAAGTTCTGTTGTTGCAGCCTCAGGAAATGGGACATTTGCTTTCTGAACAATCTCATTTCCCTTTTGACTTCTCTCCTCTGAAGGACTTTATTCACTTTTAGGTATTGCAAAATTAAATATATTGCAGTGTTATTAAAATCTCAGGGGGTAACAAATAGACTATATAGCAGTCGATATAGACATACATAGTTATTTGAACCCTCCCGATGGAAACTCTATTCATTAAGTATAGTGGAAAGAGCATGGGCTTCCGCCTTTCAGGAATCACCTGAATTACCCGAGGTTTCCGGAATTCCCTCTCAATTTCTTACTATCTGTGCGATCTTGAATATGATTGTATATGAGCCACCGTTTTTTAAATCTGGAAAATGGAGATTAAAATGTCTACTTGAACAGTTATTTGAGGATTAAATCAGACATCATGGTAAAAGAAACTGGTACAATGACTGGTACACAGTAAGTACCTGGTATCCTTGTTTAATTGATTAATCAACTTTCAACAATTCTTATCTGATTTTCTAATAGAGTACCTAAGCTCATTCCTTTAGCCCTGATCCTATGGGATCGACAATTCTTCCTCCCCAGTTTTAGCCGTTTTTACTTGGTCCATCTCTTCTCTTTCTCTTTTACGTTTTCTCCCTCCCTCCCACGTTTATTTCTAAGGAATCCAAGTTCTTGTGTTCTGGAATCTAGGACCACTTCTCTCTAGATGAAAAATTCTCTCCTTAGCCTCCTGAATATTGAATATATTTCCCTGATTTTCTACTCAGAGTAAACTAGCCGCCCACTTTTTTCGTGGCCACTTTCTTATTTTGCGTGATTTATCCTGCTATTGTATCAAAGATTAAAAAAAAAAAAATCTCCCCTCCCCTTATGCCAGAATAACTTTTCCAGCCCTTCAGTGTTTGTCATCCTCTTCTGGCCACATTCAAGTCTTCCTACAGATATGCAAAAACATGCTGACCTAAAACCCAACTAATTATGGATGAGATCCCAACCAGGCTGGAGCTTTCACCGCTTAGCTTTCAGAGGATGAGGCCTGTTTTAAGACTCTAGACTACACTGTACTCACAGTCAATACTAACTTCAGCTAAACCTCTCTACTTACCCACAGGGGCCCAGGAGTCTAGTTGCTGAGTGTTACTTACATTTTAGACTGTCAGTGAGAAAAATGCCAAAATCTTTCTCCTCTTTCTTTCTGCATCCAAGTAGTTTTGGATAACAGAACTGCAAAGTCTTTTATTTTGAGTTAATAAAAGGGAAGAAACTCCTTTCTGAGATGTTTGCTTGGAAGTCCCACACATCTCGGTTATATCATTCTATAGCTGTAGTTAGTACAAAATAAAAACAGTCCACCCATTCATCCATTCAACAAATATTTATCAAGAATTTACAATATGCAATGTAAAGTTCTGGATGAGGGGATTAAGATGAGTAAACATGGGCCCTGCTGAGATCTCACAGAGTTTATCATTGAATAGGGGAAATAAGCCACAAAAAACTACAATACACAGCATAAAGGGATAAACACTGTACAAATGAAAGAGAATGTATCTTCAGAGAAGGGAGAGGTTCCTCCAGGCTAAAAACCTCATTTCATTAGCTTCCCTCAGTGACTGACCAAATGATATGACAGTCTCATGAAACCAGATTCAGCAAGACTTAAAATATTTCAACTTAATATAAGGAAAAAATGAAATTCAATTGTCTCAACAATGAGCATAGTGTCATTGGATGAGGGTAGCCTGTGGGCACCAGGAGACCCTGACAATTGCAGTGCTCCATCTGTAAAGCTGTCTTTCTTTTCCTCAGGTTGTGGAAATAAGATAAAACAGACTTCAAAAAGAGCAAAGTGGAGAATTTCCAGTTTTGTCCTTTAATAAATGGTTTGTTGGCGCTGAATAGAATGAAAATAATGATAGGTCTTTTGCCACCAAAGCATAATGACCCTTGTGGCCTTTCTCCTCACTCTGTACCCTGTACTTTAGATGGTAAACAGCAATTTGAGTGGTGATATCGAAAGATTTTAACCCTCTGTTGCTCAGCAAGCATGAAGCAGACACAGAGGCCACATTGTACACACTGAGCCAGGACTAATAGCAAAGGGGTGTTCCTGGGTTTTCCCCCTTCCCCCAGCTCATTGAAACAGAAAGGGCGGTATTGATATAGGGTCCTGACTGAGAAGGCAGAGGATCCATGCATGGTCAGAAAACTTATAAACCTAAAACTTACTCTTACATTGATGTTGACACTGCGTAGGAACTTAGAATCTGAATTCTGTAGATGAAATTATTACCATCCTAAACCTTTAGAAAAGTAATGGAACAGTTAGATTTCAAAGTTTTTTTTTTTACAGTTAAGGAAAAAACACTTTTTTTTCCCCACACAGCAGTGTAAGAACTCTTTGACTGTTCTTTTTTTTTTTTTTTTTCAGTCATTTAGCAAATAATTATTGAATACCATTGACTGGGGTATTAAACCAAGCTTCTCCAAAACTACAATGTCCTATGAAAATGCAGAGAATTATCAAAAGCGCTGAATAAATAGTTGATATTCTGTACAGTCATTATCAACTCAAGTATGCTGAGGAAGAACTTTTTTGGATGACATTTTTATTGAGATAGAATTGACATAGAATATCATATTGGTTTTAGGTATACAACGTAATGATTTGATATTTTGATTGTGTTTTAAAGAATGCTAAATTAGAAAACCTGACTGAATTTTAAATGCCACAGATGTGATAAGTAGCACCTTAATAGGGTTGCCAGATTTAGCAAATAAAATTATAGGGTGCCCCGTTAAATTTGAATCTGAGGTAACAAAATAATTCTTTAGTATAACTATGACCCACACAATACCCGGCAACTCTAACCTTAGAGGCGTTGCTTGATTATATAATATTCCAGTGGGCTGGTTAATTTTTAGGAGGCCTGTTTGCTTTTAGTCTCCGGCTTTTCATCTTTCCCCATTCCTGCATGTCTCCACAGCATACAAGATATATTTGAATGACTGGAAAGATCTTCAGTGGAGAAGACTATTCATTTCATAAATGAATTGTTTTTTTTTTGTTTGTTTGTTTTTTTGTAGTACGCGGGCCTCTCACTGCTGTGGCCTCTCCCGTTGCGGAGCACACGCTCCGGACGCGCAGGCTCAGCGGCCATGGCTCACGGGCCCAGCCACTCCGCGGCATGTGGGATCTTCCCGGACCGGGGCATGAACCCGCGTTCCCTGCATCGGCAGGCGGACTCTCAACCACTGCGCCACCAGGGAAGCCCATAAATGAATTGTTTTAAAGCCCTGCATCCCTCTGCAAAAAAAAGTGAACCAAAAGCCCCCTTTTGGTTCTCTTTTTGTGCTGTCCCAGTTGCTCTTCACTGGTTGATCTGGGTTGAACCATCCAGATATGTATCTCAACTTTAAGTGCCTTAACTCTACTCTTCTTGGTATGAAGTCTCAACCAGAATGAGGTGGGGATGGGGCGGGGGAGGGAGGAGGCTAGGAGCATAGTCAAAAAAGTAGAAATATTTTAAATGAGAATTTGGAGAGCGCCCAAAATGCATATGCAGTGAGCCAGAATGTAGACCTTATTTGGAATTTTTCTTTCATTAAAGCATCTCACCTCCCCAACTAAAACTCAGATGGTTTACCTGTTCTGATCATTTCAATGAACATTCAATTCACACTTCTATCGGAAGGTTAAAAAACGTCTGAAAAGTTGATGGTTCCGCATTTAGTTCTTAACAAATTACAAGGAAAAACACACTCTCTTCACATTTGAATACCTTGATGTCGGCTTCCAGGATTACTTACTTACTCCTTATCTCAAAAAAAAAGATTGGTTCCCTCTACCTCAGGCTATTTCTGAAGACAGATTCTAAGTATGACAAATAGTACAAATGAATCTTAGTAACATGGGCTGTTCCCTAAGTTTATAACAATTTTGAGAGGGGCATCAAATTATGCAAACAAAAACTTGTAAGAAAGAAATATTACAGATTTTCAGTTGTTAATTTACTGTATCATAAGAAAACCTTCTTATGAAACCCTGAGACAGCTTATCAAAGTTTTAACTATATCATGACAGATAACCTTCATGATGAAATAACCTTAAACATCATATTCAAATTTTTTAATTATTGCTTTTCAAACATTTCTTATAAATCTTTAATCTTTTAATTTTAAAATGTGATTTACATACTCCTGTCTTTTGCTGATATGTTTTGTTAAAACATACAGTATGTTTGTATACTATACTTACTTGAAACCTCATGAATTATTGAGTTATGTAGGTAATATTACTTTATTTTACTGATGAAAAATCTTGAGATTTAGAGAGGTTAAGTGTTTTGCAGAAGGACACACAGTGATAAGTACCTGAGCTGCCTCTAGAAATGAGTTAGAACTCTATTTAGGCAATTTTACATATACTGTCTGCCCTCTCAGGAATCTTTTAATGGAAAAATGTTGGTGTGCTTCTGTTTATGATGATTATTAAATCTTTTGTTCAGCCCCCAAAACACTCCACAGGCTTAAAAAGGTATCATGTCCTCAAGATGCAAAAGCACAACTTCAGATCAAGCTTCAAGGTTGATTAAAATATATTTTACTGTATGTGACTTTATACCATATACATTATACAGCATGCCTTTTGTCCAAGGGAGCTTCACTGATAATAATTAAATTTAAATAGATGCCTACATGCAGATAAAAAGATATTTTAAGGGTAATTTTAAAATTTCCCATACTATGAAATATATATATATTTGACAATAATACTGGTATTTAAATAAGTATGTACTGTAAAACTACAGTAACTAAGATTCTAATAACATAAAATACATGATAAATTAGTTATAGGCTAGCCCTAAGTATATAGTTTCACTATCATTTAAAAAAATTTGCCAAGCAAATTAAATCAGGTCCACAATCCTTAACACAGTTACTCTGAGAACTTTTCAAGCAGGTACACACACACATGCACACACACACATATATACGTAGATTATATATTAATATGCTGATTGTAAAACATTCTTTTTAATAAAGAATGTCTTGGCAGAGCCTTTCAGTGAAAAGTTTATTAGCTTAGTTTAACTTAATGTACATTCTTAAACATAAAAACCTCATATTTTAACATACTGGAAGTTCTAACCAGAACAATTGGGCAACAAAAGGAAATAAAAAGGCATCTAAGTTAGAAAGAAAGAAGTAAAGATATCTCTGTTTGCAGATGAAGTGATCATATATGTAGAAAATCCTGAAAGAATCTACAAAAAATTACAGCTAATAAATGAATTCAGCAAACTTACAGGATATAAGATCAACATGCCAAAATTCGTTGTATTTCTATACACTAGCAATAAACAATCCAAAAAGGAAATTAAGAAAACAATTCCATTTATAATAGCATCAAAATGAATAAAATACTTAGGAATAAATTTAACCAAGGAGGTGAAAGACTTGTACATAGAAAACTATAAAACATTTCTGAATGACATTGAAGAAGCTCTAAATAAGTGAAAAGACAGCCTATGTTCATAGTTTGGAACACAATATTGTTAAGATGGCAGTTCTCTCCAAAATTATCTACAGATTCCATGCAATCCCTAGCAAAATCTCAATGGCCTTTTTCCGGATATGTAAAAACCAATTTTCAAATTCATATGAATTTGAAAGAGGTTCTAAATAGCCAAAACAATCTTGAAAAAGAACAATATTGAAGGACTCACACTTCCAGATTTTAAAACTTATTACAAAGCTACATTAATCAAAAGACATAAGGGTAGACATATAGATCAATGGCAGAGAATGCAGGGTCCAGAAATAAACCCTCACATTTATGATCAATTGATTTTTCCCCAAGAACTTTCAATGGAGAAAGAATAGTCCTTTGAACAAATGGTGCTGGGGCAACTAGATATCCACATGTAAAAGAATGAAATTGGACCCTTACCTCACATATATTAAAAAATCACCTAAAAATGGATCAAAGAGCTATACATAGGGCTTCCCTAGTGGCGCATTGGTTAAGAATCTGCCTGCCAATGCAGGGGACACGGGTTCGAGCCCTGGTCTGGGAAGATCCCACATGCCGCGGAGCAACTAAGCCCGTGAGCCACAACTACTGAGAATAAATAAATAAATAAATAAATATTTTTTAAAAAGATCTATACATAAAAGATAAAACTATAGAACTTTTAGAAGAAAACAAATAAGCCACATCTTAATGATTTTGGATTTGGCAATGCCTTCTTAAATATGACACCAGGGCTTCCCTGGTGGCGCAGTGGTTGAGAGTCCGCCTGCGCATGCAGGGGATATGGGTTCGTGCCCCGGTCTGGGAAGATCCCACATGTCGTGGAGCAGCTAGGCCCGTGAGCCATGGCTGCTGAGCCTGCGTGTCCGGAGCCTGTGCTCCACAACGGGAGAGGCCACAACAGTGAGAGGCCCACGTAGAGAAAAAAAAAAAAAAAAAAAAAAAAGACACCAAAAGCACAAGGAACAAAAGGAAAAGTATATAAATTGGACTTCATCAAAGCTAAAATCTTTTGTGCAACAAAGAGCATTATTAAGAGAGTGAAAAGACAAGCCACAGAATGGGAGGAAATATTTGCAATCACATTTCTGATAAGGGTCCAGTATTCAGAAATTTTAAAGACCTCTTACAACTCAACAACGAAAAGGTTCATTTCTTGTAAAACTCTCAAAATACTAGAAATAGAAACCTTTCTCAATTTGAAAAGGTTCTCATCTATGAAAACTGCGGATAACATCACACTTAATGGTAAAGAACTGAATGCTTTATTCTTAAGATCAGGAACAAGAGGAGGAGGTTTGCTCTTTCCACTTCTATTCAACGTTGTACTGGATGTTCTAGTAAGTGTAATAAGGCAAGAAATAAAAGGCATTTGGATTGGGAGGAAAGAAGTAAGACGGTCGTTATTCACGCACAACATGATCATCTATATAGAAGATCTAAAATCTACAAAAAAGCTACTAGATATAAAAAAATGAGTTAACAAGGTTTCAGGATACAATATAAAAATAGAAACACTGATGTTTTTTCTATATACTAGAAACTAGCAATTGGAAATTGTATTTAAATGAAACAATACCATTGACAAGAGCATAAAAAGACATGAAATACATAGGTGTAAATCTAAAGAAAGCTGTAATAGACTAGTATACTGAAAACTACAAAACACTACTGAGAGAAGTTAAAGAAATTATAAATAGAGGGCTTCCCTGGTGGCGCAGTGGTTAAGAATCCGCCTACCAATGCAGGGGACATAGATTCGAGCCCTGGTCTGGGAAGATCCCGCATGCCATGGAGCAACTAAGCCGTGTGCCACAACTACTGAAGCCCGTGCGCCTAGAGCCTGTGCTCTGCAACAAGAGAAGCCACCACAATGAGAAGCCTGTGCACGGCAATGATGAGTAGCCCCCGCTCGCTGCAACTAAAAGAAAACCCGCACGCAGCAACGGGGACCCAACGCAGCCTAAATAAATAAATAAATAAATAAATTTTAAAAAATATATAAATAGAGAGATATATGGTGTTCATTGATCAGAAGACTCATTTTTGTCATTTTGTCAATTTTCTCCAAATTGTTGTATAGATCCATATATACTCAAATTCATCTGGAAATACAAAGGATCTAGACTAGGTAAAACAACTTTGAAAAAAAGTACAAAGTTGGAGGAGTAAGAGTATCTGTTTTCAAAACTCATTATAAATCTACAGTAATCAAAATGTTATGGTACTAGTGTCTTTACAGTAGCTTATCTTTATAAACATGTAGATCAGTGGAACAGAATAGAGAGTTCAGAAATAAGCCCCCACATATATAGACTGCTGATTTCCAATAATGGATCAAATGCAATTCAATGGAGAAAGAATAGTCTTTTCCACCAATTTTGCTGGAACAAACATCTATACACAAAAGCATTAATGCAGGTCCACACCTTTGTTATAAAAGAAAATTTACCCACAGTGGGTCATAGACCTAAATGTAGAACCTCAATATATAAAACCTCTAGAAGAAAATATAGGAGAAAATTTTTGCATCCTTGGATTAGGCAAAGATTTCTTAGATATGACACCAGAAGTACAATCCATAAAAGCCAAAAGTTGATAAAATGGGCTTCATCAAAATTTTTAAATTCTGCACTTTGAAAGACACTGTTAAAAGAATGTAAAGACAAGCAACTGACTGGGTGAAAATTTTGTATGTAGGTGATAAAGACTTGCATGCAGAATAACAAACAACCCAATTTAAATGTGGGTAAGATTTGAGTAGACACTTTACCAAAGAAAATATGTGAATGGCAAATAGACACATGAAAATATACTCATCATTAGTCATCGAAGAAAGGAAAATTAAAAGCAAAATAAGGTACCACCACACATTGACGGGCATACCTCACTTTATTGTGCTTCGTTTTATTGCACTTTGTAGATATTGCTCTTTTTACAAATTGAAGGTTTGCGGTAACCCTGCATCTAGCAAGTCTACTAGCGCCATTTTTCCAATAGTATTTGCTCACTTCATGTCTCTGTGTCTCATTTTGGTAAGTCTTAAAATATTTCAAACTTGCTTATTATTATTATATTTGCTAGGGTGATCTGATCAGTGATCTTTGATGTTATTACTGTAATTTTGGGGGGGGGGCCACAAACCGTGCCCATATGAGATGGTGAACTTAATCAATAAAGGTTTTGTGTGTTCTGACTGCTCCACCGACCAGATGTTCCCCTATCTCTCTCCCTCTTCTTGGGCCTCCTCATTCTCTCAAACACAACAGTATTGAAACTAGGCCAATGAACAGCCCTACAGTGGCCTCTAAGCGTTCAAGTGAAAGAGTCAATCAAAACAACAAGGTCCTACTGTATAGCACAGAGAACTATATTCAGTATCCTATGATAAACCATAATGGAAAAGAATATTAAAAAAAGAATATATATATGTATAACAGAATCACTTTGCTATACAGCAGAAACACATTGTAAATCAACTGTACCTCAATAAAAAAAGAGTCAATTCAGCAAACTTCATTTAATCCTTTTTTTAAAGAAATTTCCACAGCCACCCCAATCTTCAGCAGCTACCATCCTGATCAGTCAGCAGCCATCAACGTGAGGCAAGACTCTCCCCCAGCAAAAATATTAGGACTCACTGAAGGCTCAGATGATGGTTAGCATTTTTTCGCAATAAAGTATTTTAATTGAGTATTGTATATATACATATTTTAAGACATAATGCTGTTGCAGACTTAGTAAACTATAGTATAGTGTAAACATAACTTTTATATGCACTGGGAAACCAGAAAATTCATGTGACTTATTATGATATTCACTTTATTGATGTAGCCTGGAACTGAACCCTCAATATCTCTGAGGTATGCCTGTATTAGAATGGCTAAAATGAAAATGACTGACCATACTAAGTGTTGATGAGGATGCGGAGGAACCAGAACACTCATATACTGCTTGTAGGAATGTAAAATGTACAGCCACTTTGGAAACCAGTTTGGCAGCTTCTTAAAATGTTAAACATACACTTAACATATGATATACCTATTCAACTCCTAAGCATTTAAGAAAAATTAAAGCATATGTCCATGCAAATTCTTTTACACAAATGTTCATAGTATTTTTATTTGTAGAACACCCCCAAACAGGAAACATCCCAAATATCCTTCAACAAGTGAAGGGATAAACAAAGTGATGTATCTATACAGTGGAATACTACTCAATACTAAAAAGAAATTAACTTTTTGATACATGCAAAAACTTGACTGAAACTCAAAATAATTATGCTGAGTGAAATGAGCTAGCTAAAAAAAGAGTTCAGACTGTATGATTCCATGTTTATATAAAATATTAGAATATGCAAATGAGTCTGCAGTGAACAAAAGCAGATCAGTGGTTGCCTGGGAATGCAGAAGGTAGGGATTGAGTGTGAAGAAAGGATTACAAAGGGGCACCAAGGGAACTTTTCGGGGGTGGTATATTTGTCCACTATGTTGATTGTGGTGATGAGTTCATGTGTATACGCATGTGTCAGAACTTACCAATTGTACAATTTAATTATATTCAGTTTATGGAATGTCAAATTATATCCTAATGGGCTTCCCTGGTGGCGCAGTGGTTGAGAATCCGCCTGCCGATGCAGGGGACACGGGTTCGTGCCCCGGTCCGGGAAGATCCCACATGCCGCGGAGCAGCTGGGCCCGTGAGCCATGGCCGCTGAGCCTGTGCGTCCGGAGCCTGTGCTCCGCAACGGGACAGGCCACAACAGTGAGAGGCCGGCGTACCGCAAAAAAAAAAAAAAAAAAAAAAAAAAAAAAAAAAAAAAAATTATATCCTAATAAAGCTGTTAAAAAATTAAATATTAGCTTATAATATTTTTTTCCTGAAAAGCTTTCATAGTGAATGTCATATAAGTGTCTTGCTGGCATTTCTATGTTAATTTAGAGCCAAATGACAGGCCTCCTCTGAATGAACACATTGTACTCTCCTGAATTATCATCTCATCTTAAAAATGAGAGCAGAATGGCCTAGCAACTGTTCTGAAAAACTGGAATAATTGAGGCCAAGAAAACAGTGTTATCAGATAGAAGTGATTTTACTTAGCTGGCAAAAGAAGTTAAATATTGTCTGAAATGAAGGATGGAGAGATATACCGTGTTCATTGTTCAGAAGACACAGTGTTGCCAATGACGTCAATTCTTCCAAATAATAGAAGGTGGCTAGCACAGAGAGGGGGCATCTACCAGGTGGTCAGTGAATCATTACTCTTGTTATCACTTTAAAATAAGAAAGTTCTGTAAAACAGAAATCATTATAGACTTTTGGTGGTAACCAATTAAAACTTGAGACAGTCTCTTGAAGTCACAAGTACACTACAATGGAAAACTGGAGACCTAGTTGTATTCCCACTGTGCCAGCATTTACTTTTGTAATATCAGGCACATCGTTTCACCTCTCTAGGCTTGAGTTCCTCTCTTATGAAATCAGGTGGTTAATATATATACATTCTTTTTAAAAAAATACTCTTTTCCATTATGGTTTATCATAGGATACTGAATATAGTTCTCTGTGCTATGCAGTAGGACCTTGTTGTCTATCCATTCCATATATAATAGCTTATATCTGCTAACCCCAACCTCCCACTCCATCTCTCCCCCAAAACTCTCCCCCTTGGCAACCACCAGTCTGTTCTCTGTGTCCATGATTCTGTTTCTGTTTCATAGATAGGTTCATTTGTGTCATATTTTAGGTTCCACAAATAAGTGATATCATATGCTATTTGTCTTTCTCTGTCTGGCTTACTTAGTATGATAATCTCTAGATTCACCCATGTTGCTGCAAATGGCATTATTTCATTCTTTTTTATGGCTGAGTAATATTCCATTATATATACATCTTCTTTATCCATTCATCTATTGATGGACATTTACATTGCTTCCATGTCTTGGCTATTGTGAATAGTGCTGCTATGAACATAGGGGCGCATGTATCTTTTTGAATTATAGTTTTGTGTGGATACATGCCCAGGAGTGGGATTGTTGGATCATACGGTAATTCTATTTTTAGTTTTCTGAGGAACCTCCATACTGTTTTCCACAGTGGCTGCACCAACTTACATTTCCAATCAGGTGATTAATAGACGCTTACTCCTGTCCCACTTCTAATACTTATTATCTAAGACATAGTGAGTTTAACATCAAATTTATTATCATCAACAATTTTAAGACACCGCCTCACTGCTGCACCTTGAGCATTGACGAGCAGAGTAAAATGCTTTATAAATGCAGGCAAGAGTGAGCTTTTTGCCTGGCTCATTTCAGATAATTGGTTACTTATCAATTGGCATTAAAGATCCATCCACAGTGTGCTAGTAATATAAAAAAAAAAATCAAATCAAATCCCCAGAATTTTGTACTTTCCCAAATCAGATGATTAGGAACAAGCAAACAACAAGGTTTTTTTATGGTCTTATGATTTAGACTTTCAAGGCATTCACAGGGCAGACCACAAATAATTGCAAAGGCCTTAAAGTAGCATTTTTTTTAAAAGTACCAGCAGTTTTGTTTTTACGCTATATATTTGGGCCCCATTTGGAGGACACATAAAGCTTTATACTCAACCAAGTAGATAGCCAAGTTGTCAGGTTACACGCCTTACCAACAATGTTATTTTTATTTCCCTACTATGTTTTCTTTAACACATTCAGATGTTATAGTCACTTTCTTTGAATATATATTTTTCAAAAGAACTAAAAGTGATGTATGCATTGTTCTACATAGAATACTAACCTTAGAATTGGTGATGTGCTACACAATTTTTTTCCTTCTTTAGAATCAGCTTCTTTTCCTACTCGCTGATACCCGTTCATTTGTTCCATTCACCTACTCATATCCAGTAGTAAAGTTTGGTTTATATTTATTAGTTTGCTAAGTGACTGCTAAGTGATTTCATATTCATAGACATGTATAGATAGGGAGATTGTTCTTCTATCTGTATTCTGAGAGTTCAAAGCCCTTTGAACAGTTCAAATTTCAAGAAATATGAAATGTCTTGCTTCATTTGCATGTTTTTCATTAATAGAATATTTCACTAAAGTTGAAAGCCTTGGTCTCTGCAGATTTTTTCAATGGGTAACAAACTTCATTTTATATAGTATATATTTTTTCTTCTTTACAGTTCCTACACTGGCACATTTAAACTATGAGCCAAGGTTGTTTCTGCATTCCAATTTGATAATGAGCCTTCACCGTGTATCATTTCATTCCATTAAAAGAGAAGAAAAATACTTACTTGCAAAGCAAATGGCTCATAAAGTAATCTGAGTGATGGAGAAAAAACAGCTCCCAGCATGAAATGAAAATATCTTTCACCAAGAATGAAGTAGAATTCTAGAAGTCCTCCAGCTGTAGCTGCTTTCGACAGTTGACGATCTTAGATAAAATTCTCCTTGGGTCCCTTGTACTGTCTTTGACAACTAATGTTTTAGAGCCTGAAACATGATTAATTACCTTCAACCTCATAAAATTCTTTACAAATTTACCTTATAAACTTTTAGATATTTTTTTCAAATAAAAATTTTTCTAAATATACCATTTGTTTTGTGATGTCAAGATTGTCCACAGGATCCTAACAAATAATAAAGCAGTTTAGCATGAAATAAGGAGTCAGACTTTGGTTCTAATAGCAGCTTAATTGCACAATTACTATGTAGTATTGGAAAAGTCCATTCACCTTTCTCATCAGAGTTATTGTGAGGGTTAAGTGCAAATCTATGCGAAAGACCCTTTAAACTATAAAGCACTATACAAATATGAAGTGTTTTCTCCGAAAAGCCACCCAAATTAACGTTCCCAACAACTTATCTCCATTCAGATTGGTTTTTCAAATTACATCTATATTTCCACCTTTCCAATCTCCTCACTTCTTCATCTCTTCAAGCATGTTTTAACATGATGAGTTCTGACCTGTTGCATCCTAGGAAAGGGAGCCAAAAGTCTTTATAGCTTGTTCCCTGAAGACAGCTGCCCAAATGTTGCTTTGGCTAAAATAATCAGAAAAAAGTTGAATATCATTAAGAAAAATAGGAGAAAAAAACCCAGTAAGTAGTCATCCTACTTTTCCATAAATCCTTGGGGTGTCTGCACCTGGGCCGTTTTTTTTTTTTTTTTGTAGTCCTGGTTTGTGTACAAGACAGGAATATTAGTGTTGGAGTAGATGCAGAGAAAAGCAACTCAAATGATGAAGAGGATTACAGAAAGCAAGGCAGGTGGGAGGATAGGGATAAGGCTACATATATAGTCGGGTCCTCCATATCCATGGGTTCTGCATCCTCAGATTGAACCAACCACGGATCAAAAATATGCAAAAAAAAAACGCCAGAAAGTTCCAAAAAGCAAAACTTGAATTTGCCAGACTCATGCAACTACTTACAGAGAATGTACATTGTATTTACAGCTATATACATAGCACTGACATTATATTAGGTATTATAAATAATCTAGAGATGATTTAAAGTATACGAGAGGATGTGCCTAGGTTATATGCAAATACTATGCCATTTTATATAAGGAACTTCAGCATCCATGGATTTTGGTATCCACGGGGGTTGTGGAACCAATCCCCCGTGGATACCAAGGGACAACTGTATATAAAATGACAACTCTTCTTAATGAAACTGGGTAAGGGTAAGCATCATCAGAGAGCCATGTGGCTGGCCGTCTTTGTTACTGGTGTCTTGCCAGAGCATGCGAGCTAAACAGATTCTCCTCCAAATGGCCTCGGCCTTGGGGCTGAAGTTTTGCTCTTCCATTTTCTCTATGTTCTTTCAGTTGAAACTTAGTCAAATACATCCTCACTTAGAAGGAGCTTCTCATTACAGTATGGGGAATGTCAGGATGTCCTTATATTCTGCCAAAGGGCAAGTGGACAGTCTTATTTAATGAGTTTGAAAGCTGGTTCATAAAGGTTCTGGTTTGAATCCTCCTCCAGGCCAATTGACTTACTCTTTAGGTTCCATGTGTCTCAACCAAATTGCGTACATCAGAATCACCTAGGGGAACTGTGGTGCTATAAACCATTCAGCACTTGATTTACCTATTGTGTAAATTTATAATGTCATATGTGTGTTTCTTCAATATAGAACATAACTAAACAATGAAAATGCATTGGTAGATAGAAGACTGCTTTTAGCTTTATGTTGTATTTGCTTCTCAAATAGAAAGGCATGCAACGTTGAACATGCTCAGAAGCCAAGGTTGGCTTTAGTTAGTTGCCAAGAGCAGAGGCAAATAATCACTTACATAAGCATCTCCATTAGGCCAGGCCAAGTCCTGTTCTTTACTATACAGTTTCTATGGCTCTCTACAACATCTACCTTAGTTAGACCATTTTCACAGTAACCTTATCACCCTGTCCTGAAGGAGGCTTGGGATAGACAGAAGTTGAAGTAAAATGTGGGCCCAGACAAGTTATTTAATTTATAGACTATTAGCTTGCAATACCCTTGTAATGCAACGTACCAATCCTACTTCTTCAGGTCTCTAACAAAGCACCTAGCTGAGCTAGAGGACTCTGCTACACAAAACTATCTCTTATTTAAAGAATAGCACCTCGGTGTCATTTTACTGTTTAATAAAAGCTTATTTTCACCACTTTTAGCTATAATTCAAAGAAGGAAGCTTCAATCTCTTCCTCGTTTGGTCTTTTTATTTAGGGTATTTTATTTTTTGTTTTAAAAAAATTTTTATTGGAGCATAGTTGATTTACAATGTTGTGTTAGTTTCCTGTGTACAGCAAAGTGAATCAGTTATACGTATACCTCATTTGGTCTTAAAACTGGTCGTATTGTTTCTGTCCTTTGTCCCTTTACATTCTATACTCTACGCTGCAGCCAGAGTGACCCTTTTAATGAGTTATTCTTTGGCTCAAAAATCTCCAGCAGCTAATACTCACAGTAAAAGACCAGGTCCTTACATTATCCAATAAGGCCCCATAGGAAGGCTCTGCGTCTCCCTCCCTTACTCCTCTCCTACTACTTCCACTGGGCTTCAGCCACATTGACCTCCTTGCTTCTCCTAGACAAAGCTGGGCTTTTACATAGATGTTCTGTTTGCTGGAATACTTTTACACCAAATAGAAGCATGACCCTTTTCCTCGCCTATTTAAGGTCTCTGCTCAAATGTCACTGTCAGTGAGGCATTCTCTGGGTACTCTAAGTTTCTCCCATCCACGTTTCCTATCTTCCTTCCTTGCTTCATTTTTCTCCATAGCACTAATCAAGTGATATACTGTATGCTTTCCTTATTGATTTGTACACCCTGTGTATCCCTGTTCCCCAACTGAAATGTAAATTCCTCAGGGATAGGAGCTTTTCTCTGTACCTTGAATGGTGCTTCTTGAACAGTGTGTGGCACATATTAGGTGCTCAATAATTTTTGTTCGAATTAAGGAATTAAAACTTCTTTCTCAGCAGCCATCTGCCTAACTCTCAAACTTTTACCTTCCTGTGGAATCCTCCTGGCACCTCCTTATCAAATATTTCTTCTCAAAGACCTATCTGCCTGAATGTGTTTTCCTAAGTGGCAATCTCTTACTTCCGTTACTGTACAACTTTCAGGCACCTCTTGCAGCCCATTCCAGTAGCACCCAGTTAAATATCGCATGGAACATACTTATACTAAGAATTATTTGTTGTATTTCTGAAATTCTGATTTACTGAGGCGTTATGTATTTTATCTGGCAACCCTACCTATGATGGACATAGATATTGTTGAAAGGACATTTTCAGCTTGATTATATTCTAGAAAAACTGTATGTAAAAGGAATAGATTATCAGAGTCTACAAATAAGATACACCTGGACTATTTCACTGTAATCAAAAATACCAGAAATAGGGAGTACTCCCTTGAAATTTAAGGAAGTGATTTTGAATTTTAAAAAATTGAAATGCTTAATGCAGTAATAAACATATGGAATTTATTACCTCCAGGAAAAGATCCAGCCAGAACATTTTTGAAAAAAATGTTTTAAAAGTTCTAGAAATATTCATGTATAAAAATGTGAATCAAATAAAGATGATAAAACACCTTCTGTATTTTGGGCACTCATGATCCAGACCTGAGGACACTGTCCCAGTACTTAGAGTCTACTAGTAATACAGATATAATCCAAAATGAGAATATAGTGTTAGGAGAAAAACAGAAGTAAATAATAAAATGCAGCTGTAGTAAGAAAGAAAGTGGTTGATTATCTCTAGTGGGGGGAAGATGAGAATAAGGGAAAAGCTCTCTAATAGATGACCCTTGAATTTGACTTTTAAAATCCATTTTATTGGGGTATAGTTTACATACGATAAAAATTTAGCCATATATCCATTTAAAATCAATTTGATGAGTTTTAATTTATTTTATTTTTATAGGTTTATTGAGGTAAAATTTACATAAACTTTAACCTTTTTAGGTGTACTGTTCCATGCATTTCGACAAACTTACTCAGTCGTGTAACTACCACCACAATAAAGATATAGAGTATTTGAAAGTGCTAAGAGAGTAGATCTTAAAAGTTCTCACCACAAAACAAAAGGTAACTATGTAAGGTGATGGATAAGTTAACTAACCTTATTGTGATAATCATCTCGCAATCTATACATATTATCAAATCTTCATGTTGTACACTTGAAACTTACACAACGTTATATGTCAATTATATCTCAATAAAGCTGGAAAAAAAAGTCGGAAACAAAAGATACGGTATTTCCTCTACCCCAAAGACTTCCTTCATACCCTACTGTATTAGTTTTCTATTGCTGCCAAAACAAATTACCACAAACTTAATGGTTTAAAACAACACCCACTTATCTCACAACTCTGATTCTCAGAAGTCCAGGCACAGTGTGTTGGGTTCTCTGCTCAAGGTTTCACAAGGCTGAAATCAAAGTGTTGCCCAGGTTGAGTTCCTTTTTGGAGATCTGAGTGAAAATCTGCTTTCAAGCTCATTCACGTGGTTGGTATAATTCAGTTCTCTGTGGTTGTAGGACTGAGGTTCCCCGTTTTTTTGACATTTGGCCCCTCCATCCTCAAGCCAGCAACGGCCAAGTTGAATCCTTCTTGGGCCTCATACCTCTCTGCCTGCCTCTTCTGCTTCAAGAGCTCATGTGATTACATTGAGCCTACCTAGATAATCCAGGTTGATCTTGTCATTTTAAGGTTAACTGACTAATAACCTTAATTACATCTACAAAGTTCCTTCTGCCACGTAACATATTATAACATATTCATGGGCATAAAACCAGGGTTGAAGGTCACAGGGGTCAAAATTCTGCTTCCCTTACCTTTTGTATCAATCCCTTTGCTCCATTCTAGCTTCTGGCCACCTCTGATCTGATTTCTGCCCCTATAGTTTGTTTTTTCCAGAGTGTCATATAAATATAACTATACAGTATATAGTCTTTGAGTCTGGCTATCCACAACATTGCATGGATAAATAGTTCCTTTCTATTGTGGGGTAGGTAGCATTTCATTGTATGGTTACATCATAGTTTGTTTCACCTGATGAGATGGTCCAGTCACAAATGTAATCTAAGAATATGAGTAGTGGTCACATTTAGTTTAAGGGAATAGGGAGAGGACAAAGGTTAGGAATCCCTTAGTGATCTAAAGTTACAGGTAGATTCACACATTCAGGCGATGACCTGGTTCTAGGAGATCATCTACATGTGCCATTTTTTCAAATAAGAAAAGAGAAGCTCCAAGGGTTTATCTAATTGGCGAAAATCACACCGCTGGTCAGTGCCTGAGTTGGGACTTAAACCTGTATCTGTCTGACAAGAATTACATTGATGATTCCTTTTTTGTTGTTTGTTTTGTTTTTTTTTTTGTGGTATGCGGGCCTCCCTCTGCTGCGGCCTCTCCCGTTGCGGAGCACAGGCTCCGGACGCGCAGGCTCAAGCGGCCATGGCTCACGGGCCCAGCCGCTCCGCGGCACGTGGGATCCTCCCAGACCGGGGCGCGAACCCGGTTCCCCTGCATCGGCAGGCGGACGCGCAACCACTGCGCCACCAGGGAAGCCCGATTCCTAACTTTTTTTTTTTTTTTTTTTTTTTGTGGTACGCCGGCCTCCCACTGCCGTGGCCTCTCCCTTTGCGGAGCACAGGCTCCGGACGCGCAGGCTCAGCGGCCATGGCTCACGGGCCCAGCCGCTCCGCGGCGTATGGGATCTTCCCAGACCGGGGCGCGAACCCGGTTCCCCTGCATCGGCAGGCGGACGCGCAACCACTGCGCCACTCTCCGCGGCACGTGGGATCCTCCCAGACCGGGGCGCGAACCCGGTTCCCCTGCATCGGCAGGCGGACGCGCAACCACTGCGCCACCAGGGAAGCCCGATTCCTAACTTTTGATATGATAAAAGTTATGGATCTTCTCTCCAGAAAAATTAATTATGCAAATACATACCAGCCCCAGTTGAAGAACTGCTGTGCTGTGGCACTGTTCTTCAGCATGAGCTACGGCTCTCTGGGTAATTTGCGTTGATGATTTCTCCCCAGATACAAGACTAGCTCTTCAGATTCCTTATGGTTCTAAAGGCTGGGGCTGGGGTGGGGTGGCAGGGAATTTCATTTACTAATGAAGGCATCTCCTGAACCTATAGGACATTTTGATGCGTCAGCAGGGGTTCCCAAACTTTTTTTTAAAGGGCCAGAAAATAAATATTTTAGGCTTGCAGGAATACAGTCTCTGTGACAACTACTCATATCTGCAGTTGTACACCATATGTAAGTGAATGAATGAGCACAGCTGTGTTCCAATAACACTTCTTCTACAAAACCAGGCTGTAAGCCTTCAGGTCATAATTTGCCGATCCCAGGTCAGAGTGGCCACAGTCTGTTGTAAAGATATAATGCTACAGAGTCTAATGTGTGCATTTGTATCCCTTTATACACTTATCCCTAATCCCCTAGGGCGAAATACAATTACTCCTTGTGATAAAAATGCAGAATATTACTGCAGGTAGGGACAATTGGAGTAGGAAGACCTGGTTTCAAATTCTGTCATTTACTGTCTGTGTGACCTTGATCCTGTTACTTTGAGCATCAGTAAAACAGTATAAGACCAGGAAAATGAGTGTAATAATGCCAGCCTTGCACGGTTGTTGTGAAGCACACAGTGGGTATCCGGTGATGCCTGATAAACTGAACCGCTCAATGAATTTCACCTCCCTGTCCCTATTTCCTTTCTTCTGACCATCCCATCATAATAAAGAACCCCATCATCAACTTTAGCGGCGGTTACTCTAAAAGTCAGGTGCGACTGGTTAGTCACGTCAGGAGGTTTGATAAGGCGTGAGCATCAAGAAACCTTCTGGGAGGGACTTCCCTGGCAGTTCAGTGGTTAAGACTGTGCTTCCACTGCAGGGGGCACAGGTTGGATCCCTGGCTCGGGGAATTAAGATCCCATATGCCCCACGGTGCAGCCAAAAAAAGAAAGAAAAAAAAAAAAAGAAACCTCTTGGGAAATAAATCATCCAAAGTTAAAGGGTGACACATAACTTGATTCAAGGGTAGTTGGGCTCATGTTAGGAGCTTGGCTAGATTATAAGCCCAGCACAGTGTCTGTCACAGATACCATCTGGCCCGGGCCCAAACTAACATCAAAGGATCTCCAATAAAAGAACAAATGTAAAGGAAAAGAGCTTTACTGTAATATGTCAGCAGCCTCAGTGCCAGCTTTTGTGGCACCCTGGGAGACTGTAGCACTGGCTTCTGCAGCGTTGGAAGATAGCACCTTCCTTATTGGGCAATGACAGCCTGGACATGGATACTGCTGGCCACCAGTCTTGCCCTTGGCAGGCACCAGTAGAGGTTTTGCTTCTGATGGCCATTGGCCAAGACAGTATATGTACCCAGAGCAAGTCCCAGAAGAAAAGAGAGAAATGGGAGCTACATGGTGGCCATGAGTACCAGTTCCCAGAGAACTTGTGAGATATTGTCTTGGTTTGACAGAGGTGGGGTTTTTTTTCCTTTCCTTTGGTGGCAATTGGAGTAGGAAGACCTGGTTTCAAATTCTGTCATTTACTGTCTGTGTGACCTTGATCCTGTTACTTTGAGCATCAGTAAAACAGTATAAGACCAGGAAAATGAGTGTAATAATGCCAGCCTTGCACGGTTGTTGTGAAGCACACAGTGGGTATCCGGTGATGCCTGATAAACTGAACCGCTCAATGAATTTCACCTCCCTGTCCCTATTTCCTTTCTTCTGACCATCCCATCATAATAAAGAACCCCATCATCAACTTTAGCGGCGGTTACTCTAAAAGTCAGGTGCGACTGGTTAGTCACGTCAGGAGGTTTGATAAGGCGTGAGCATCAAGAAACCTTCTGGGAGGGACTTCCCTGGCAGTTCAGTGGTTAAGACTGTGCTTCCACTGCAGGGGGCACAGGTTGGATCCCTGGCTCGGGGAATTAAGATCCCATATGCCCCACGGTGCAGCCAAAAAAAGAAAGAAAAAAAAAAAAAGAAACCTCTTGGGAAATAAATCATCCAAAGTTAAAGGGTGACACATAACTTGATTCAAGGGTAGTTGGGCTCATGTTAGGAGCTTGGCTAGATTATAAGCCCAGCACAGTGTCTGTCACAGATACCATCTGGCCCGGGCCCAAACTAACATCAAAGGATCTCCAATAAAAGAACAAATGTAAAGGAAAAGAGCTTTACTGTAATATGTCAGCAGCCTCAGTGCCAGCTTTTGTGGCACCCTGGGAGACTGTAGCACTGGCTTCTGCAGCGTTGGAAGATAGCACCTTCCTTATTGGGCAATGACAGCCTGGACATGGATACTGCTGGCCACCAGTCTTGCCCTTGGCAGGCACCAGTAGAGGTTTTGCTTCTGATGGCCATTGGCCAAGACAGTATATGTACCCAGAGCAAGTCCCAGAAGAAAAGAGAGAAATGGGAGCTACATGGTGGCCATGAGTACCAGTTCCCAGAGAACTTGTGAGATATTGTCTTGGTTTGACAGAGGTGGGGTTTTTTTTCCTTTCCTTTGGTGGGGGGGGGGAGGGCGGGGGGGAAGGGTGGGAGAGAGGACATATGGGAATGTACGGGTACGGAATGGGGAGTGAAGCTCCTAGAGAGTACATGGGAATGGAGCCAGAAAAACACTGACTTGTGATTTCCCCCTTTCTTGCAAACCTAGTGCGATCATGGAAACTCAGGTACAAAGTAGTAATGGTAATCTCCCTGAAGATTGTGTACTTCATAACCCTCTTTTTCTAAGTTATTTATTTATTTTTGGCTGCACCGGGTCTTCATTGCTGTGCGCAGGCTTTTCTCTAGTTGTGGGGAGCGGGGTCTACTCTTTGCTGCGGTGCGCGGGCTTCTCATTGTGGTGGCTTCTCTTGTTGTGCAGCACAGGCTCTAGGTGCTTGGGCTTCAGTAGTTGTGGCTCGTGGGCTCAGTAGTTGTGGCTCGCGGGCTCTAGAGCACAGGCTCAGTAGTTGTGGTGCACGGGCTCAGGGCTCTAGGTGCTTGGGCTTCAGTAGTTGTGGCTCGTGGGCTCAGTAGTTGTGGCTCGCGGGCTCTAGAGCACAGGCTCAGTAGTTGTGGTGCACGGGCTCAGTTGCTCCGCGGCGTGTGGGATCTTCTGGGACCAGGGCTCAAACCCGTGTCTCCTGCATTGGCAGGTGGATTCTTAACCACTGCGCCACCAGGAAAGCCCTTTTTCTTTCTTTACTTGAAGTACAGTTGATTTACAATGTTGTGTTCATTTCTGCTATATAGCAAAGTGATTCATAACCCTCTGACCTTTGCATGTGGGTTTTTTCCTCTAGTACTATCTCTCCTCTTGTGGTTTTCCTCCCTGAAGGCTCCTCTTCATGTCTTTTGTTCATCCCAAGGTTCACCTTTAGTCCAATTTTCTTCTAAGGTATAGTATCTTGGATTCAGGCACAGGCTATGCTTTACTAGGGAAGTCATTCTCAAACTTGCTCAAGTGTTAGAGTACTTGAAAGTCATGGTGCTCTTTGTGGGACTTTAACAAATGATATTTGTTTCATTTGGTTCCATGAGAATGAAGTAATAGCTGTATCACAGCACCTGTCATTGGCAGCACTTACTATGTACCAAGCACTCTGCTAATCTCTCTACATGCATGACCTTATTTGCCTCTGACTATAACCCTGTGCGCTGTGTGCCATGTGAAGATGTAGGCTCAGAGATATTCAGACACTTCCCCTGGGTCACACAACCAGGAAGTGACAACCACGATTTGCACTCTGGACTTCAAAGTTTGTGATTGTAACTAATGCATCTACTGTCTCTCCTTATGAACAATTTTCCTAATAGAAAACATGCTTATGTGACACGTGGGCAATAATAAATACAGCCTCTAGAATATGGATTTGAGCACACAAAATAAGCTGATGAATATGTGTGCTCCCCCGAATATTGCATGAATATTCTTTTTGCACACCATAATAACATGGTCTTTTTTGTCCCTCGGGATTATTTATAGTAATTAGCTGCACTTCTTTCTCTCTCTGAGGTTCATTTAAAAGCATCAGTTGATGATACTCCCATCATAGAACTACTGTGAGAACTTATACACTATCACCAGTGACAGATTGCAAAGACTCTCTAAGGTACTTCAGAGACTTGGGGACATGTGAAGATAGGCCAGTCTGCCATCCAGTCTGCCATCCAGACTACCATTTTATTGGTATCTGGAATGGATAGGCCACATGGAGAACAGAGCATGAATGTCTCTAATCTTGCTTCAAAATGGATATTCTGAAATGCTTATACGAGAAAGTTAGAAACCTTTTCTTTCATCTCGCCACTGTGTCAGTTCTGGTTTACCTCACATATGTTTCTCTGGGATGACTTTTCTTCCCGCTTTAGTTCCTTACTAGATGTCTTAGAGCTTCAGCCTTCACCCAGCTCCAGGTTTAGCAGATCAAGTACTGGGAATTAGTGTAGATCTTAGACATCCACTAGGGAAGAATGCTGACACATTTTGGGATTAAGTGGTTTGTTTAACAGAAAAGGAGATTGCATAGAAAGTAGGCAGTAAATTTTTAAAATTTGGGGTCAATTATGACTATAAAACCCAATACTTTTGTGGGGAATCACCGAATACTTAAACGCCCTTAACACCACCCTAATACTGATTGCCCACCCCACTGTAAGCAATGAGTAAGAGGTAGCTATTACTTTTGTGATGATGAGGATGATGTTAATGATGATGTTAGTGATGGATAGATGGCCAATTGGAGTGTTCTCAAAGATTATTCAGATTTTTTAAGGTACATAAAAAAATCAAAAGGGGAAAGTCAAACTGGAAAAATGTATCTGTTTACTCTGGATACATAAAATGAGTGATATCTGTGATTTCTATTTGTCCCTCAATAGTCGTTCGTCCCTTCTTTCTATTAGTAACAGAACTACCTGAGTTTGACTCGGCCAAAGACTACATATCCCAATCTGCTTTGCAGCTAGGTTTGGCTACGCCACCATCTGGCCAATGACGTGTAAGTGGCAAGTGCAGCCTCCAGGTCACATACTTGAAAGGAAACTGCTTGCCCTTCACTTTCTTGTTCCTTTTCTCATGAGAACGGAGTGAGTGTCAATCACGTGAGCAAGGAAAACAAAGACAGAAGAACGCCAAGGACTTGGATGACCTTGTGGAGCAAAGCCATCTACCTCCAGACTGTTACATGGGAGACCACTAATTTCTACTTTGTTTCAGCCACTCTGTTTTTGAGTCTCTTCATTATTTATAGCAAGTTAGCCTAATACGTGAAATAAAATGCCTGGTACAATGCCCGTCAACTATAAAAGAAAATGACACATTTTAAAAAGAAGCACAAATGAGGGAGTGGCATGGACATATATACACTACCAAGTGTAAAATAGCTAGTGGGAAGCAGCCGCATAGCACAGGGAGATCAGCTTGGTGCTTTGTGACCACCTAGAGGGGTGGGATAGGGAGGGTGGGAGGGAGACGCAAGAGGGAGGGGATATGGGGATATACGTATACGTATAGCTGATTCACTTTGTTATACAGCAGCAACTAACACACCATTGGAAAGCAGTTATACTCCCATAAAGATGTTAAATAAACAAATAAATAATAAAAAAGCACAACTAATAAAAATACATTATTAAAGATGATATATCTAAAAATGTGGGGGGGAAGCATCAGTTGATTCCAAATGATGCATTGTTTGCTATCAGCACCTAATACAAGAAAGGAAAGAGAATTGCTGTTCTTCAGGATGTACTTTTGATTACTTCCAGAAACTGTTCTTTGAAAAACAAATGTATTTTAATCATTCTGTTTTCAATTTCCTTCACAAAACTTGAGATCTTCACAGTTTTAAAGAGCAGAGTGTTGGAGATGTTCACTGGAAAGGTGTCTGAGACTTCTTTTAACACACTTTCTTTGGCCAAAAATGTCAGGACTACTCAAGTAACAGAACACTCGCCATTATTGTCATAGGTTTTCCATCCCCATTCCTCAGAGGATGAAGATAGTCTCCTTTGGATGTCAGTACGCCCTCAGAATTGACCTTTACACCCCACCATGAAGGATGCATGAACAGCCACACTGTGAAAAACCTCAGGTTCCAAACCATACCCAGGAAAACAAATGATAATTGCCTAGACAAGGCTCGAGACAAGCCTACATTTGTCTTCTTAGTTTCAGCCTCCTTCACCTTTATGCCAACCAGGACAACTATTAAGCCCATGGTAACTACAGAAAAATAGGTCTTTGTGACTGGACTTTAGGCATAAGCCTAAGATTCTAGACCAATGATAAAATAGCAAAATAGCAATTGCCCTGACAGCCCAGTTGGACCGCTCTCCTTCAAATCCCCTGAATAAAACCTTAGCTTGGACACTTGACCTAGGTCAGGTTACACGAGCTGTTCATGAATCGATCACCCAGTTTCTGTATCTTACTTTTTCTCTAGTCTGTTCTTCTTGTCACTTCAGTCCTTTCTCTTCTTGTCGTCATACGGTTTATACCTGACTCAGAGTCATCTTAAATTCTAGGTTGTCTGCACATTTGTATTTTATCTCTCACGAGCCAGCATCCATGCTGCCTGCATTTTCTTCAACATACATAACATTGCTTTTCTTAAAATACAATGGAGCTACATAGATAATACAGATGGTTCTTGGGAGGCGTGAATCATCATATCTTCAGTACATAATGTAATTGGTGCATAATATCAAAGAAACACGCCTCCAAGGTCTCAGACCATTATATGTATACCAAAACCCAGAGAGAGGGGGACTCATAGGAAATGTCTGTTTTTTTAAAAAAATGTTTTATTTATTTATTTTGGTTGCACCTGGTCTTAGTTGTGGCACGTGGGTTCTTCATTGCAGCATGTTTAGTTGCGGCATATGGGATCTTTAGTTGCGGCATGTGAACTCTTAGTTGCGGCATGTGGGACCTAGTTCCCCGACTAGGGACCGAACCCAGGCCCCTTGCATTGGGAGCATGGAGTCTTACCCACTGGACCACCGCGGAAGTCCACAGGAAATGTCTGTTTTTTAACTCAGCCTTAAAAGCAGCATTAAAAAAAATCTCAAGCAGTGAACTGAAGATCTTATTTTTCAGTGCAAAGATTCAGGAGCGGCTGGTTCATAAAGTATCAGTTCAGATCTCTTTTGGGGAACCTAAGTTGCCAAAAAATATGTGAAAACCCACAAGCTAATTGAAACACAAAGTTCTCCCAAGGTAAAAGTTAAATACCAATGATATCTTATCTTGGTGGTTCCAATGTTCTTAAAGTTGCTGCCTGGTGAGAATAACTTTGTTCCACAATAACTTGCTACACAGAAGCATCTTTTGTCGAATTGTGAGTCCTTGACCAAAAAGTTTTCTTTAAATAAAATTTCTAAAAGATCATGCAGAAGAAAGAGCAGCTAGACACTTGTGTTTAGCAATTTTCTTTTTAGATTTTTAAAACCGTGATCAGATGGCTAGGCTTTGTGCCAAATTATGAAGACTGAGCTTATGTGAATGACATTGTAACCATAGAAACCTACTCCCTAATATACCTGTTTGGCCCTGACCTTTCACCTTTTTTTGGCCACACCTATGTTTTCAGCTATCTATAGTTATCTTCATTTGAGTTTCTCAAATTTGGGTCTCCTCAAACCCTTTATTTAAAAATAAACTCACGCAAGAGGGAAGAGATATGGGAACATATGCATATGTATAAATGATTCACTTTGTTGTAAAGCAGAAACTAACACACCATTGTAAAGCAATTATACTCCAATAACGATGTTAAAAAAAATAAACTCATTATTTCCCCAGCTTTCTGTTTCTCTTGTTATTGTTCATCTATGCTTCCAACCTAGAAATCTTGGTGTCACCTTGAATACCCACCTTTCCTCCATTAACAGACATTTATCGAGCATCTACTGTGAGCCAGGTCCCATGCAAAGTGCTGGGATATGGTGTCAGCTCTCAAGGAGTTCTATTTTCAGATTGTAACTGAGTTGAATTGTTACCTGATTTACACGAAGGCATATAGAAAACAATGAATGTTCGCTGCTGTTATTTTAATATTGCCAGTGTTGTTTTATTAATGTGTTGGATCCATCCTCTTCTCTCCTTTTCCCATCAATTCTTTTTAATTGTCTTTGATTTTTTTTCCGTTAATTCTTTTAGTTCTCTCCTCTTCTCTCCTTCTTACTGTCTAAATCCGAACTCTTAAAACCTGATGCTTAAAATATTGTAGCAGTTTTTCCTTGTCTTCAAAGAGTATGCGTGGTTACATGTGATCATTTTAGTCTTGTTATTTAGTCTACCGGCTGAATTTGCTGTGTTTAGGCCTAACATTACAGTCTTTTATGAACATTCTCAGCCCCATCCGTCTTGTGTCAGATTCTGCAGAAGCAGGGATTTGGTTGTAAATAATATGTTGAGGGAATGCTCTTTAGGAAACACCTATCAGTGAGTGAGAGAAACATGATAAAATGGAAAAGAACCAGGAAAAGACGTGGTCTCAGATTAAAGTCAAACCTGGATCTGATCCACGGGATTAGGATTCTGGAGCATAAACCACACTGCAGAGCTGTTCCCATTTTTGTCAAGAAGTCAGCCTTTCACACCTCTATCAGTGGTTCAGAAGTTATGGGCCTCCCCCAACCTGGGGCACAACTGCCCGGGAGAGGCGGCTCTGTGCTCTACAGTACGTCCTTGTTGGTTATCTATTTTAAATAGAGCAGTGTGTACCTGTCAATCCCCAAACTCCCTAACTATCCCTCACCCCCTCCCTTCCCCTCTGGTAACCATAAATTCTGTCCTCTAAGTCTGTGAGTCTGTTTCTCTTTTGTAAAGAAGTTCATTTGTATCATTTTTTGATTCCGCATATAAGCAATATCATATGTATAGCAGTTGTTTTCAAATTTTAGCATACACCAGGATTACCTGGTGGGCTTGTTAAAACAGATTGCTGGGCCCCAAGCCCAGAGTTTCTGATTCATTTGTTTTGCCTGAGGTAAACCCAGGAATTTGCATTCATAACAAGTTCCCAGGTAATGCTGAGGTTGCTGGTTTCAGGATCATACTTTGAGAACCAGTGCTTTATATAGAATAACATCTCATCATAGATATTCAATCAACCTTGATGAATTTAACTGAATCCTGCATAGGACTGCCAGATAAAATATAGGATGCCCAGTTAAATTTGAATTTCATGTAAGCAACAGATCATTTTTAGTATAAATACAACTATTCTATCATATACTACATATACAAATATGTATTTATACGTAATATAAATATAAATGCAAAGCATAAATATGTCCCAAATATTGCATGGGACATACTTATACAAAAAATTGTTGTTTCTCTGAAATTCCCATTTAAATTTAAATGTATTAGCTAAAGCTGGCAACTCTAATCCTGCATCATCATGAGTACAAATGTAGAGAAAGTGTTGTGTCACGAAATCAGTGTATTCATGAAGAAAATAGAAGTAGAGAATAAAAAAATTGAAATTGGTGGGAAATGACCAGTATTTGATGGGATAACTCCTTTTGTGATAGAAACAACTGTGAATGACAAATAGTAAATAAGACAGATATAAAAAGTTCTATGCCTTTGCAATCCACAATAATCAGGGAGAGGACATGGAAATCTATTGAGAAAATGGAAAACTTTTGAACGTGGTACTGAGGGCCGAGCATCAGTGTCCTATGCCTGTTAGGGTACTATTAATTTAGGAGAAGGCTAGTTTAGAAGTTCAAAACCTCAAAAGCTAAGCCCGATAAACATGCTGTGGATGAAGATATTTTGCATTAATTTAATTTGATGACCCTTTTTATTTAATACTGCAGCCTCTTTCTCTCACCTCTCTCCCTGCTCTATCGTTTCTTTTTCTACAGCAGTTATTTCCTTCCAATATATAATTTACCTACGTACTATGCTTATTGCCTGTTTCCCCCCTGCTAAAATGTAAGCTCCATGAGGGCAAGGATCTTTATTTGGTTCACTGATACACCTATCCTGAGAACCTAGAACGGTCTCTGACGCGTACTAAGTACTCAATATGTATTTCTGAATGAATGAAGAGATGAATGAATGCTTCACAAGCAATGGCTTTTTCCCTATGCTCTAGGTTCCCCTAGTTCAGGGTCATCTGAATCTAGGCAGGAAAGTGAGATCAGGTGGTGAAAGGTTAATGATTGCTACAGGATTCTCTACGACACCAGTTACTGTGAGAGATAGTGGCTGGTGTTGGGAGCGGGTATTTACCTGAACAGATTTTCAGTATATTCGAAACTGGTCTGTTTGGAGGAAGAGATGCTTGATAGAACAGATCAAGAAGGAGGAGACGGGTGTGCTTGATTTTAGAGCTGCAAAGGACAGCCCCACACGGATTGATTGATTGATGGCAGAAACTGCACAGCGGTGTTGCTCCTTGGTGACCAGCCTTTTGAAGCTCTTATCACTCAATCTCTGGTTAATCTGGCCCTTCCAGACGAGTGTACCCTTCTTAGTGGGCAGCTCCTATCAGCCCAGGGCAGTTCTCCAGAGAAGAGGGCCAACTGTGAGTCCTCAGCAGCCGACACTCATAGCAGCTGCTCGTAAATGTTTCCAGGGACTGTAACCTTAAACCTTTCCCTTTGGACTTCTGTACACATCGACTTACATATAGCGCTTTTGAATTTATCCTCTCCTTAATTGTAGGAGTATTTGTATTTAGGCAATGGGAGAAGAGAGGCCCTGGTGGAAGAGTTTGAGTTGGGAGACAGAGGCCAGGATAGCTAAGAGAGGGCTGAATGGGAGTGAAGGCACAAGGTTGGGGGGTGGGCTGGGAGGGCAGCAGGGAGGGGGATTCAAGGTAGAGACATTGGAAAAGTAAGTGGGAAAGATGGTCCTGTGTCTGGCCTGGGAAGATCCTCTGTCTCTGGCTTGCAAAGGGAATACATCTGTGACACAATGGCTCCACTTTGCTTCATTCTTGGCAACTCTTCGGGAGCAAAGAACCCCACACTGCAGGTGCATTAAAACGGCCCCTACCTAATTCTCCACCTGACAGTCACCTTCAAACGTTTTGACTTGCATAGCCTCTAAAAGAATTTTGGAAAAACTATATGCCCCATGACATATCTTAAAGTTGACACCTACCAACTTTTTATGGAGGGATTTATGAAAGTTTACATACTGCCAATGAGGCGATTTCTGGCATATTGCAAATATTGATATTCAAAAAGAAACTGCTGCATCCCTCTTTTAGGTGGAACCAAATCCCATCGCAGTTTAATATCCACAATTATCCATTCAAAAGATACATGAACAAACTCCTTTTGCGTAGTCAGAAACTGTATACCTTTTTCTCTTGAGCTCTTATTCTCATTCTACTCACTCCACAGAATTGTATCCTTATATATTTTTAGTCGTGAAAGTCTTTGATCATCACATCCTAATCTCTGTTATAGAAACATACATAAACTTACATTGTAAAAAAAATGCTTATTTCCTGTGACTGTAAGGCTCTGAGTCTTTGGGACTGTTTTTATTATAATCATTAGTACATAATTGATTAAAATAACACAAATACATGATAAAACTTCATAATCAATAAACATAAAATAGACTATTATTGGGATACATCTCGATATGCTGGAAGGGGATTTTTATTTTATTTTATTTTATTTCCTCACCGTGCAGCATGCAGGATCTTATTTCCTGACCAGGGATCAAACCCACGCCCCCTGCAGTAGAAGGGTGGAGTCTTAACCACTGGACCACCAGGGAGGTCCCCGAAGGGGATTTTTTTAAAAAGTAGTTCTTTTCTCTGTGGATGAATGTTACTTATTGTTAGAATGAGACCAAGCTCAGCATTTTCAATACATTTAAGGGTTGAGAAATCTTGGTTACATAAGTAAGTGGATGGGAATGAACAAAGTTTAGTTAAAACAATATCGTTCAGTTGAGCACTATCTGAATACTATCTCAAAAAATTACATAATGATCTATCATCAAAATTATATGTAATGACCTATCAAGTGACAACATAGTTAGGCTCTCCTCTGATTTTGCTGAAAGCAAGGCATTAAAAACTACAGTCAGCCCTCCATATCCTGCGGGTTCCGCATCTGTGGCTAGAGAGGGCCAGCTATACTTGGTTTACAAAAGGATTTGCTATCGCATCGTTAAAGTAATATATTTTCTCAATATCAACACCAATATTTTCAATGGTCTCTTTGTTTGGTGTCCAGGAGGTTTTTATACCTTGGGACCAGGCACCAGGGTAAGCCCTGACCTGAGTTAGAGACATGCTGTTCTCTTATAAAGTGGGAAAAGGGAAGGTGGGAAAGTAGGACCATCAGGTATGTTCTCATGCAGATCAAGTTCAGGAAAGAGTACACATGGAAGTTGAAAATCTGGAAATTGGTTAAAAACAAACAGAGACACAAACAAAACCTGCCTACGTAGCTCTTTAAAGTCTTCATGTATCCTAGGAGTATGTGTACCCAGTTGGAACATTGACCCATAGAACAGAATAATGTGAAAAGCAGGGGATTGGAGTAAGGAGGAGGGCATTATCCCTACTGACTCCATCAAGACACTATAATATGATTTTTAAAAGAGTCAGTGTTGAGTCATTGTGATAGGGGACCCCAAAACTCATATACTCAATCTAGAACTCAACATGCATGCGTTGCTCATGTCCTTGGGACTAGGATTCATTTACTTCTATTCAGACTCAAGTATAGAAGACGGTACAGAGGTGGGAGGGGTAGATGTTTGCAGAAATGCCATTGGTCCTTTGGACCAAGGAACTCAGTATAGAAAAGGGAGGGTGAGAACCACAAATAAAGTTACCCATTTACCTGGTTTCACAGATTCTCCTTAACTGCACGGGTTAAATAAATCTCTTTGAAATGCTTTAGGTAGTATATGGCACACAGCTTAGATTCAGGGAACAACCGACCTATCAGAGGCAGCTTATGTAATTTCTCTTTAAGTGATCTAACGATTCACTTCTAGCCTGGCTTAGTGATTTGGACTTGAGTAGATAAAGTTCTACCCCAGCATGTGTTCAACTGTGTTCCAAGGGACCCTCAGGGCAGAGTGCTCCAGAGTTCTGCAAACAATGGCATATTTTGCCAAAATATTTAAACTTCCTGAGGAATTGTTTCATCACTTCTATTTTAAACATTAAGGTTTAGAGAAAGATTTCGTTGGGAAAAAGTGTTCTGTTGCTGAAAATACACACACACACACACACACACACACACACACACACACACACACCACACACACACATGCACCCAAGCCATTCACTGAACATGCAATTACTTTCATTCCTTATTTGTGTCCTAGCACATGTTATTTCTTCTGCCTGGGATAACCAAAGCTCATCTTCTCACCCAAACCTTCCAGACAAAAGATGTTTTCTTTCTCTTTTAGATAGTCTTTTGTATTTACTATTCTTACAGCACTTCCCATACTGTACCATAACTCTATTATTACATGTACTGGCAATTCAACTTTCTAAATATCTCTTGAATATGTCCTCTCTTCTCCATTCCCTCTACCAATGCTTTAGTTCAGTTTATCATCATCTCTCATCTCGATCATGGCAACAGCATCCAGTCGTGACTCTTTCCTATCTATTTTTTCATACTGCCACAAAGGTGACCCATCTAAGACCATATTCTGATCATATCATGCCCCTACTTAAAACATTTTGCATATCTTATTGCCCTAAATGATAGAGCCCATGATTCTGAGTCTAGCTAACTTGTCCTTTTTTTCTCCTCAGGCTTCTTTCACTATTCTCCTTACCCTACCTGTGAATCCTAAGTTGTAGCCATGAAGAATTACTGATGATTCAACCAGAAGGCCATGTTTTCTCAAGGTTTTGTGCCTTTATAAACACTGCCCTCTCTACCTGAGATAGCTGTTCTCTAGTATTTAGTGAGCTTAATTCCTGCAGATCCTTTACATTCCCACTTAGACGTTACTTCTTCTGGGAAGCTTTTCTGACACTAAAGGTATTTCCTTTTGTGATCACATAGTTCTCCTCCACCCTTATTTACCACATTTCAAAGTAATTGTCTGTGTTTGTGTTTGTCTCTACCATAAGACTCTTAAGTCTTTTTTGAGGGGGTATACAGTTTTCCTGTTTTATTGTACTTACATTTAAATTTCACCATTAAATACGTGCATAAGTATATGCTGGCCTTATGTCCAGATTTTTGAGATGTAAAGATAATTGGATGGCTAGCTTTAAGGATGTAATATATTAGACACTGCAGAATATATTAAACAATTAGAGAATCCAGGGGGTGCTAAATTTCTGCCTATATACATTTACACATTTAGTGGCACTAGTAAACACTATCGGGACAAGAAGACATGTAAAACTTTGGGCTGCAATTAGAGGAAAAATCCATTCAGGACTGAACTGAGAGGTCCTTGGTTGCTGAGAGAATCTCCTCTTGACTTCACACTTTAGACAAACTAAGAAGTCTTTGTCAGTATACACAAACCACTGATTTGTACAAAATCCCTGTTTGTCAGGAGAGACATTAGCAACAGGACAGATTAGGGAATTCACTCATGCCAGTTCAGACTGTGGCGGCCGGCCACAAAGTGAGCACGGTTGGCTGGAGGCTGGAAATCCAGCTGGATGTTGTAGCTCAAGTCTGGTGTCTGTAGATTCAAATAGCAGGCTGGAAACTCAGTCTAGAGACAGAGCTGTTTAGTACATTCCTCAAAAATCATCGTTTTCCAAACAAGTTCCTAGGATGCTTTCCTCAAGCAGAGCATAAGTCTTGTCAGCCTTAAGGGCAGGGACTGTATCTTCATTATCTCTGTAGCTCCACTTCCTAGTACAACGCCTTGCACAAAGTAGTTTTCAATAAATAGTTTTTGAACAACAAATGAGGGATGAATGTTTGGGAGGAGAATGTGTGTCTGGCCTAGGGTAGGCTTAGGGTATCTATTTTACTTTGGGGTCCTGGGTCATTCCCAACGAAGAGGCCATGGGGCTTTAGAGCATGATGTAGGGAGCCAGGGGGTTTCTAGGCTATGTCCAGAAAGGGTTAGCTTCCATATAATCTACACAAATTTATGTAGTTATTTGCATTAAAACTAGATTAAATAGAGCTTCAGAGTCTAATAGCCACTGCAGTACACACTGCAGCATAGTCAATAGCAGTAAATGAAGACATTAGGAAAATGAGATTGCTGAAAGACTAAAGGAGAAAGGAATCTGGGTGCTATAGAGACCAAACAGTAGTCACAGCTGTTGACTCTAGGGGACAACAGAACAAGAGGGGGATAAAAAGAGCAATAAAAGGCCATTGAAAGCACACCTGTTATAGTAGGAGACAGGCCTTGGACAGTATCCGGTTACATGCCTAGGACAATTTGCCTCTTATTTATTTTAAACTCTGAGCAATCTAGGGATAAAATTGGACTAAGATGGGGCATTGTTCTAACATTTCCTATTGGCAATATCCTTTCTGAATTACTGAACAAAGAAATATATATATAGTTAAACACAAAGCAAAGGCAATTTATCTTTTAAAATACATGTGTAAAATGTAAACAATATAAGAAAAAGAAAATTATTGAGCCACTAACCATCCAACTCAAATGTAATCTCACTGTTAACCTTTTCTGATGTCCTATCTTGCCACTAAATATAATTTGGGGAAATCTTATTATCCAGATGTTATTGTTAAAATAATTCTTTCATCTTTAGCCTCACAGATGGTTTAGATCCACAGGAATCTAGTTTGATAATGTAAGTACCATATTTTAAAGATTTCTGAAAGTAAGCGGATAGTTTAATAAAGCAGATAATGTATACAGACAACCACAAATATTTAGATAAAAATGGAAACAGTCAGTCAAAAATCTGGATTTATGTCTACATGACGACAGAATAAAATTTCCATTTTTCACGCAACATTTTTGCTGTAACCATGTGGACGCTGCAAAAACATCTTTTTAAAGTTATTAATTTCTTTGTATAGAAGAGATTATTGCTGTACCAACAAGAGCAACAAGCCAAGTTTGATAATATTAATTCATACTAAGGCAGGCCCTAACAGGAAGAAGAACTTCCTATAGCGCTTCTATATTTTTCTGTTTGATGTGCTTGCTATTAGGTGAACCAAAGATTTCCTAACTGCCAACATTCATAGTTTACATAGTATCAGTTCTAGTGGCATTCATTCCTTCATTTGTTCATTTGAAAATTAAACTGGGAGTAGAAGGAGAGGGTGTTGAAGGATATTCCAAAAAGAACAGCATGTGCAGAGGATTTGACTTGGTAAGGAACTTGGTATGTTGGAGGATGTAAAAGAAGGCCAGAATAGTTCAAGGATAGTGAGTAAAGGCTCTTGGGCTTTACCCTAAGAGTCATAGGAAATCACTGAATGGTTTTCATGTTCAAGAATGACACAATCTTATTTATGTGTTTAAAAGGTCACTAGGTGGATAGTGTGCAAAATGGATCAGAGAGCTGGGCAAGGCTAGAGGTAGGTGCAGTGATACCTGTTGGCTTGCCCTACAGTCCTGGCAATGGAGATGGAGAGAAGTGGACAGATTTGAGGGAGACGTCAGAGGCAGAATCAGTAGGATATAGTTATTAACTGATGGCAGAAGAAAGACTGTGAGTTTGAAATTGACTCCTGGTTTTCTGACTTGAGTAACTGGGTGATAGTGGTGTCTTTCTGAAATGCAAAGCTCTGAAGGAAGAACAGGAGTTCGGGGACGGAGGTATAAATCTTCAATAAACTTTTTGTCCTGATGAATTTTTGGTGCCTATCAGATACCTGCAGTAGGCAGGTTTCAGGTTGAGTATGAAAATCTAGGATGGTGTCACTGGTATATAACTGAAACCCTGGGAAAGCATGAAATCAACTAAGGAGAAAAGGCCGTCCCCCAAGGAACTCCAACATTTAAAGTTTGGTCAAAAATGGAAGAACCAACAAAGATGCCAGAGGAATAGCCAGATAAAAGGAAGAAAACTAGAAGAGGGTGACATCATAGAAATCAAGGGAACACTGTTTCAAGGAGGGTGTGATCTTCTAAGACAAAGACTGAAAGAATGCCACATGTAAGATTCTCTCTAGTCAGGGTCCCATCATGCCCTCACACTTCTACCTGAATTATATGGTGTAAATACACTGGCAAGGTGGCTCCACTAAATCTATAGGACTGGGGCATATGGAGAAAAAGGATTCTCCTCTTGAATCTAATAAAGCTTATGGAGAAATGCCCTGGGTGTTTTTCCACAGGCATGTGACAAACTACCTTCCTTTCTTAGACAGGAGAATCAGGCTTCCTATTTATGATTTATTAGGATCCACATGTGCCAAACACACTGGAACTCAACAAAAAAGAATTAGATTATTTCTTAAGGGAGAAAGAAATACACTTCTCAGGGGGAAATGTCCACAGGGACACAGATTATTATGTCAATGTTTGTCAAACAGGCACAGGAGACAGATCAAAGAGCAGAAAACACTGAAAAATGGTTCTTGAGCTTAAACTCCCTAAAGTTTGTGGATTTCTGGGAGTATGAAGCCCTTTGAGTGAAGAGTTTAAGCTGTACACAAAGCTGGAGTTCACTTAGGATCAGATATCAAAGATGATCTTGCTTACTTCAAATGATTTAACTGGATACTGGCTGAAGAGAGCTTAAGCTAAAAAGGAATTAGTAATGTTGTGACTAAGATTCTGACAGATGTGAATAACAGGAAGAAGAACTCTGGGGCAATCCAGAAAAGAAAAAAATGGAAAAGAGGCTGAATAGATACAAACTGCTGATTACTTTGACTGAAGTTCATCCCAACTATGAACTATGAATTCAAATAATAGATATATCATTTCAGAAAAACAAATCTCTTATAATGAAGAAAAATTACACAGTGTTCAATTTCTAAGCCCATGATATTAATAAAAGCTTTTAGAGAGAGAACAAGGCTGGAGGGAGGGAGGGAGGGAGGGAGGGAGGGGGAGAGAGGGAAAGAGAGAGGGGGGAGAGAGGGAGAGAGGGAGAGAGGGAGAGAGAGAGAGAGAGAGAGAGAGAGAGAGAGAGAGAGAGAGAGAGAGAGAGAGAGAGAGAGAGAGAGAGAAATTGATTCTGAGAAATTGACTGTGTGTCTGCCTGATTTGGACGAAATCACAAAGAAAACACTGGCAAGAGATCAGGCCTCCTGGAATCCATTAACTACAAAGAAGGAGAAAAATATCTAAATGTTGGTTGCAGATCAGCATGATATATTCAAAGATTTGAGCAGAACTGTTTAAGGGTGAGCAGACTTAGCAATAAAATTTCATAATCAGCACTCATAAAAAAAAGAACAGAAATTTGCTAGGTTAGAGAGCAACTATTACTACTACATATGTTGGATCCCATACATGGTTCTTAACCAGAAACAACGATCTTGGTGGGCCATTTATTCCTGATTTCTCGCCTCCACTAGTTGCTATAGTCACAATTCCAGTTTTTGAAGGTGTGCTCAGAATAAAGACTAACCTTCTGACCAACTAAACCACAAACTCAGAATAGAAATGAGGGCTAATCTAGGCTGGGAGATGATCACTGCGACAGTCATGTCCCACACCCACACCTCCTTTGATTGATAAATCCAATAGACAAGAGCTGTGTGGTAGAATGTATTTGACTAGAAAGTGTAGTTGGCTTTAATGAGAAGTATCAAAAAGAAATTAGAGATCAGATAGGCAAGATGCCAAGGACAGGGAAGTCAGCTAACACAGGATAGAACAGGTTGGTACTAGAGGCTTAAACAGACTAGAACAATCATTTCTGACCTTTTAGAAAATGGAGACTACTCATTACTAATAAGACAATAACTTGTTGAAAAGTTGAAAAAGCAATAATTTTTCATTCTAGAAAAATTTTAGAAAATAAATATAAACAAAAAGAAGAAAAAAATGCACACAATACCACCTCCAGAGATAGCCACAATTAGCTCCTTGGTGTACATCCCATAAAATCTTTTTTCTATGCATATACAGATATGTGTGTGTGTGTATGCTGTTACTGAATTTTAATCAGAATTTTCACTTAATGACATTTTTATGAACTTTCTATTACAATAAATATTTATCCACAATACTATTTTTTCTATATAATATTACATCATAAGGGTCTATCACAATTGATTTTACTAATTTATTGTTGAACAAGTTTGATGTTTCTAGTTTTTTGCTACTATGAAGAATACTACAGTGAATATCACTGAATACATTCTTTAAGGATCCCTTTCTAATGTCAAACATATAAAAATGGGACAACTGTATATCCACGTGCAAAAGACAGATCTTGTACCCCTACCACACACTAGATACTAAAATTAACTCTAAATGGATCAGAGACCTAAATATAAGAGCTAGAGCTACACAGCTTTTAGAAGAAAACAGAGAGGTAAAACTTCATAACTTTGGATTTGGCAATGATTTCTTACACATGACCCCAGAAGCACAATCAACAAAAGAAAAAGAAAATGGACTTCATCAAAATTAAAAACTTCTTCATCAAAGAACAGTATCAAGATAGTGAAAAGGCAATCCACAGAATGGGAGGATAGTGATGCAAATCACATATCTGATTAGAGTCTAGTGTCCAGATTATTTAAAACCTCCTATAATTCAACAACTAAAAAGAAAGTAACCCAATGAAAATTTGGGCATAAGACCTGAATAGATGTTTCTCCGAAGAAGATATACAAATGTCCAATGAGCACATGAAAAGATGCTCAATATCACTAACCATTAGGGAAATGCAAATAAAAACATGATGAGATGCCAATTCACACCCATTAGGATGGCTACTCTATATTAATTTTGTATCCTAGGTATTTTATTCTTTTTGATGTGAAGGATGGCTACTATAAAAAAAAAAAACCCAGAAAATAATAAGTATTGGCTAGGATGTGGAGAAACGGACTCTGGTACATTGCTGGTGGGAATGTAAAATGGTGCAGACACTGTGGAAAACAGCTTGACAGTTTCTTAATAAGTTAAACATAGAATTACCAAATCAGCAATTCTATTCCTGGATAAATACCCACAAAGAACTGAGGGCAGGTGTTCAAACAAAAACATAAATACCCATGTTCATAGTGACACTATTCAAATTCACTAGTCAAGACATGGATGCAACGCAAACGTCCATCAGTGGATGAATGGATAAACAAAATGTGTATATCCATATAATGGGCTATTATTCAGCCATGAAAAGGAATGAAGTATTGATGCATGCTGCAACATGGATGAACCTTGAAAACATGCTAAATAAAAGAAACTGGGCACTAAAGGACACATATTATATAATTCCATTTAAATGAAATATCCAGAATAATCAAATCCTTAGAAACAGAATGCAGATTTGGGGTTTCTAGGAGCTGGAGGGAGGGGGTATTATGGAGTTATTGCTTAATGTGTACGGGGTTTCCTTTTGGAGTGATAAAATTCTGGAACTAGACAGTGGTGATCGTTACACTATATTGTGAATGTACTTAATGTCACTGAATTATATATTTTAAAATGGTTTAAATTGTAAATTTTGTATGTTCATTTTACCACAAAAATTAAAAATATATTTGTAAAATACTTTTGATACATCGTTAATTAAAGTCAATAGTCTACATGAAAATTCACTCTTTGCGTTGTACAGTTCTATGAGTTTTTGACAAATGCGTATCATGTATCCACCATTACAATACCATATAGAATAGTTTCACTGCCCTGAAACGCCCCTGTGCCTTACCTATTCATCTCCCCCTGCCCCTGAACACCTGGCAACCACTGATCTTTTTACTGTCTCTACAGTTTTGACTTTTTCCGGAATGTCATACAATTGGAAGCACAGAATATGCAGTCTTTCCACACTGCCTTCTTTCCCTTAGCAATGTGTATTTAAGGTTCCTCCAGGTCTTTTCATGGTTTGATGGCTTTTTTTTCTTTTTGTGAATTCATTTTTTATATTTCCCTTCAACCAATATTTACTGAGCTTCTCTATCAGCGTCACTGCGGTTTTGACTTGCATTTCCCTTATGAATAATGATATTGAGCGTATTACCACATGCTTACTGGCCATTTACCTATCTCCTTTGGAGAAATTTCCTTTCCGGTCCTTTGTCCTTTTAAAAATTGGGTCATTGGTCTTTTTACTTTTTACAACATTGAGTTGTAATAGTTCTTTATATATTCTAGATACAAGTTTCTTATCAGATACACGGTTTGCAAATATTTTCTCCCACTCTGTGGGTTGTCTTTTCACTTTCATGATGATTTTAGCGGTGCATTTTGTGGTGCCTGTCCCTAGAACACTGAGCTACTTTTGATACATGAGGTTCAAGAATAAAGCTGAGACTGCTTTTCTTTGTAAACAAATATGTCAGCGTTTACATATCCCGAAATGGTGTTTTTCACACGCAATTCGTTGTCTTGGTAGGATTTATTTATTTATTTATTCATTCATTCATTCATTCATTCATTCATTCATTCCAGATATAATACTGCCATTGTTTACATAGTTTATTGAAAACACAGGAGCTCAGTTACATTCTAGAATAGTGTTTCTCAAACTTTAGCGTGCTTCAGAATCACCTGGAGCACTTGTTATAACGCAGAATTGCGGGCCCCACCCTCACAGTTTCTGATTGAGTAAGGTTTGAAGTGGAGCCCGGTAATTTGAATTTCTAACAAGTCTGCAGGTGAGGCTGACGCTGCTGGTGTGTGAGCCACATTTTGAGAACCACTGTCAGAGCAGCATTTCCCAAAATGTCTATCGGATATTAACAGCTATTACGTGGTGGAAGGATTTTATCGTTATATAACTTTGAGAAAAGTTGGGTTAAGGAGATTTCTTTACTGCAAGCCTTCTCTGAATTTCTAATCTGTGAGTGTGCATTTTCAACCACCGAGGGTGGAAACGTTGCAAACATTGTATGTTATTTCTAAACTTTTTGACTATGGGATGCTTTTTCAAAACCACTTTATTGAAGTATAATCAAAATATTTATATATTTATTTTATAACTGCACATGTTGACAGTGTACAGTTTTATATGTTTTGACATATGTACACATCCGTGAAACCATCCCCACCACCACTTCACCTGCTGAGGTAATGAATCCTGATTAGTCTAAGTCAATCATAATAATCTCTTTCCCTTGCCAGTGTTTGAAGTATGGACATATAGCTCAATTTTCAGCAATGAGATATGAGGGGATGTTTTGGTGGGGTTTTCTGGAAATAGTTTCCTCACTTTTAAAAAGATATGCACAGGAAGATATGGTCTCTGCTTCTACTGGTTATGGTTATGTCTAGATGTTTATGGCTGCAACTACAGCAGTCATCTTATGATTGTGAGTAGAATAAGTCTGAGGATAAAACTGACACTTTGAGGATGGCAGAGCAGAAAGATGGAATGAAGCTTGTCCTTGAATTCTTCTTTGAAGACACTGAAGACAAGACAAAACAGAACCCTGGAGCCACATGACCTTGACACTTCTTGTTATGTTATGTGAATTAAGACATTGTCTTTACAGAGAAAGACAAATATGAAATTGCTTATATGTGGAATCTGAAAAAAGGGTACAAATGAATTTATCTACAAAACAGAAATAGAGTTACAGATGTAGAAAACAAACTTATGGTTACCAGGGGGTAAAGGGGGAGGGATAAATTGGGAGATCGGGATTGACATATACACACTACTATATGTAAAATAGATAACTAATAAGGACGTACTCTATAGCGTAAGGAACTCTACTCAGTACTCTGTAATGGCTTATATGGGAAAAGAATCTAAAAAAGAGTAGATATATGTATAACTGATTCACTTTGCTGCACACCTAAAACTGACACAGCTTGGTGCCTTATGAGTTGCAGAGTGCAATTTTATGTACCTCTCCTCATTTATGTGCCATCACATCTCTGGTCTTTGATTGCTAGAACTGTGCTCCATCTTTCACTACTTGGTTTTGGCCCTTCTTTGACTTTTGCAATTTAGCTTTACATTCAACTTTCAGCTTCCATTGACCCCCTAAATTAAGCTGCTCTCACAGTTTAATAGAAGCCCCCCCTCACCCTGCCCAAGCCACTAATCCCAGTCCAATAATTCTCAGCACCTTCTCTCATAACTGGCTCCTCTTCCTTTATTTCCCGTTTGACAGTATGATACCCCCTTCCATGCAGATGCCCAAGCTAGAAATTATCTTAGCTTCTTCCTTTTTTTCTCATCCTAACATCCTAAAAAAAAGTCATTGGAGACCTACTTTAAAAAAAAAATTTTATTGGAGTATAGTTGATTTACAATGCTGTGTTATTTTCTGCTGCACTGCAATGATGTTAGACCTTTTGCCTGGAATCCACGATTCTTGAGGAATGCTACCACTCACCCAGAGACAGAAGATGAGGTGTTAGGCACTGAAGGAATCTAGTAGTGTGAGGCCAAAACTGAGTCATACAGAACAAGCTGGCTGTACTCACCAGTCAGTTGGCAGAAGAGAGATTATTGCTTAGCCTGTACTCACACATCTATCAATCAACTACCACCTTCTCCATCATCAAACTTGTACTTGGTGATATTCATATTATTGTTCTTCCTGCAAATGGAGCTTTTAATGGGTTTCCAAGGCTTTGAATTAAAAGAAAAACCCAAGATAGTGTGATTTCTCCACTCACTGTACAATGGTATCACGAGAGACCCTCTCTATCCTCTGTAACTCTTTCAATGGCTCCACCACAACTACTACGTTGCATGGTAGGAAAGTCCCCTTCTGCATCCCGATGTAATTAAGAGTAGGAAATCCTCATATCCAAGTGAGTGCTGTGATATGTTCTAAGACATCTTCTAACTTAATCAGTGCATCCTTGGTCCCACTCAACTGTCAAACTGGACCACACTCACTACCGTGCAGGTGGACATTAAGAAAATACACCGCGGGCTTATGGGCCTGATGACTGATAGCATCCCTATCAAAGGGCTCATGCTGTTCACCTCTCACTGCCTACTCTTCCCCTTGTTTCTCAGCTTCTTGTCTTTGCAATCTCATTCTCCTTGGAATCCCATTCTGTTATTTCCTTTACCTTACTTCCAAGATATTCGTTTGTTGTTTTAAAATCAGCATTGTTGTTCCTAGAATCCCAGATAAGTATGCCACATTACAGAATGTGAGCGGTTGTCTACTGGGGGTTTTTAAGCCTCAAACCATTTATCCAACAAAATGTATTGAGCGCTTATTATGTGCTCAGCTCTATTCTAGGTCCCATAGATACCATGAACAAATCAGGCAAAATTGCTGCCTCATGAACTTACATTATAGTTGGGGGGAGGGGAAAGACATTTAACAACAGAAATAAGTAAAATATATGTTAAATGGTGATAAAGAAAAAATACATCAGAAAAAGTTTGATTGCAAGTGTGACTATCCTATTTAGATAGGACAGTGAGAGAAAGTAGCATTGAAAGATTTGAATGAAGTGAGGGAGTGAGTCACGTGGATATCTGTGAGTAGAATGTTACAAGTAGAGAGAACAGCAAGTGAAGAGGATCTGAAGGAGGAAAAATGACTGGAGGGTTTCAGAAAAAAGAGGCCAGTGTAGCTGACCTGAAGTGAGTAAGGGGAAGAGTGACTAGAAACGAATTCAGAGAGGAAACAGAGATTTAGATCAGGTGGGGCCTTATGTGTCATTGCAACAGCTTTGGATTTTACTCTGAGAAATCTGGTGTTTGAGAAAGCAAGTTATGTGATCTGACTTACATTTAACAGGATTGCTCTGGCTGCTTTGCTGAGAGTAGATGCTGCAGGAAGGTGAGCCAAAGTGGAAACAGGGAGACCAGTCAGACTATTGTAGTAATCCAGAAAAAATAATAACAGTTTGGACCAGGACAGTGGCAGTGGAAGTGGTAAGAAGTGGTTGCATTCTAGATATGTTTTGAAAGTATTGTTGACAGGACTTGCAGGTGAGTAAGATGTGGGTCATGGAGAAAGGAGAAGAATAAGGTTGACAGAGTTTTAGTTTGGACAATTAGAAAGATGGAGTTGCTCTTTACTAAGATAAGGAGAAAATGTGGGAAGAACAGGTTTGAGGGGCAATGACAGGTATTTGATTTCGGGTCAGTTAACGGTGTGAAGCCTATCAGACATCCAAATAGAGATGGTGGGTAAACAGTTGTATGTGTGAGTCTAGAGTTCAGGGGAGAAGTCCGATTATATGTATTTGGAAGTCATCAGCATACAGATATTATTTAAATAATGGATGAGATTACCAAAGACTGCCTCAGGGTTCAATAGGTGAAGGAGTGACTACGATCAAGGATTGAGCCTGGTACTCTAGAAGTTGGGTTAATAAGAGGAATTGGTAAAGGAGATGATGAGAGGCCAGTGAAACAGAAGAGTGTGGAGTCCTGGAAGCCAAGCAAGAGGGAGTGATCAACTATAACAATTACTGCTAATTGAAGCCAAGTAAGGTTGGAACTGAGAATTGAACATCGGATTTATCAATGTACAGGCCATTGGTGATCCTGAAAGAACTGTTTTGGTGGAACAATCATGTCAAAAGCCTGACTGCGATGGGCTCAACAGAGAATGGCAGTATGGACAGTTTTTATTTTTGAGGTGTTTTGCTATAAAGTAGAGAATAAAAATGAGGGGAGGAGTTGCTAGAGGGAGATGTGGAATAAAGACTTTTTTCCACATGAGAGAAATAACAGTATTTCTTAAATGCTTATGGCAACGATTCAATAGAAAGTAGAAAATGGGTGATGTAAGAGAGAGGGGGATGAATTGCAGGGGTGATGTCCTCCAGTAGGTGAGTGGGGATGGGATCTAGTGGACAAGTGGAAGGGTTGGCGTTAGATAATATGGGCAGGGCTTCCCTGGTGGCGCAGTGGTTGCGAGTCCGCCTGCCGATGCAGGGGACACGGGTTTGTGCCCCGGTCCGGGAGGATCCCACATGCCGTGGAGCGGCTGGGCCCGTGAGCCATGGCCAATGAGCCTGCGCGTCCAGAGCCTGTGCTCTGCAACAGGAGAGGCCACAACAGTGAGAGGCCCGCATACCACAAAAAAAAAAAAAAGAATATGGACAAACAGGCACAGTTCCACAGCATGTAGTTGGGTCTATGAGGTGGTAGGAATTGTGGGAGTTCTCTTCTATTTTACATTTTCTTTCAGGTGAGGGTAACGATGGGAGGAGGAAATGTTCAAAGTTTGAGGAGAGTAGAAACATGAGATAGTAATTTACGAGAGTGGGAGAATGAATGGACTAGGAAAATGAGTTATGATTCTTGAACAGCATTAAGGGTCTATTTGAAGTGGGTGTCTTTTTCCTCCATCTACATTCAGCAGCAGGGATGCAGATGTGGAATGGGCAGAAAGTTAGATTTAACTGGAGTTGGGACTTTTCCAAGTGTGTAAGATGAAACGAGGGGTAGTTGAGCTTGAATGTGAGAGCGTGATTATAATGACTGGCCACTGTGACGGATAATTTGGGAAGTGGAACTATGAGGCAGTTGATGGAATGTGAAGGTTGAAAGGCTGCCTCTGACTTGGGGTAGACAACAAACTTGACAGAGCACGATACACTTACTGCCTGAGACCCATATTATTACAGACAAATGGATGAATTCCCACAGTGACTACTTTGCCTATAACGACACTTACTTGAAAATATAGGTTCTGGCGTGTGTGTTGAAAAAAAAAATCCAGTCACATTACTAAAGTAATGTACTAGTCTCACCTCATTTATTCATTACTTTACCTCTGAAGGGCTTTAGCTGCTGAACAAGAATCTGTCAAACACTAAACATGCCTCAGAGGTTGTAAGTCCTAGAAGAATGAGGGTTTGAGTGAAAGCAGATGAAAGTCTAGAGATAGTAGGAAAGGGGATGAAGAGAAAGGTGGACTAGAAAGGAAGCAGCAGTCCTCGAAGATAAAAATGCCATTGGCAAATCAAACTAGGCAAGAAATGATACATTAAGAAAGCGAAGAGGATGAACAAGAATAATAAGGGGGTGGTGCAGAAAGAAGCATGAAAGATACGGCAAGTATGGGAAAAGGATACGATATTACTGAGATTCTTCAGTGATGCTTCTGATAAAGTTGAATTTTCTTATAAATAAGGAATTTGAAAAGGATATTTATTTAGTGCTTAGTACATGCCAAGCATTTTACACGCATTTATTTGTATTACACTCTTGAGGTCTAGAAGATAGATACCATTATTATCCCCATTTAACAGATGAAGAAACAGAGGAATAGAGATGTTAAATCACTTACCTGAGCCCCACAGCTCATCTCTCTGATTTCAAAGCCAGCACCCCTTCCATCTTATCAAAACCATCGCCAGGTGATTGAGACACTTTATATAAAAGTGTCCTTTTAAAAAAATTCTTTGAATCCATATTTATTTTTAACTTGCACAATAATTTATAATTACCAAATAGAACAGTATGTTCGCAATTGTGTCCATAAAGATAAGTACACTAACTGAAAGCCACAAAACAACTGAAAAGGTTGACGGGAAATCCAAACACAAGTGAAAATGTTCCTCTGAGTTCACGCATTTTAGTGAGCATCAAACTCCACTAATTACTTCTATTTGTATATATCATTCTTTATCTATGTTAATTAATTTCATCTGGATGGATCCTTTAATTTTATTTCATTTTCTATGTGGCCTTCTCCATAGATTTTAACATATCATTCATTGGCTGCTACTCTGCGGTTGGATATCTACTAGTCAGCATAGAGGACCTCCCACTCTCTTCTCCCACATCATACCCTTCAACTTATTTTTCCAGACTGTAAAAGTTTACTGAATGGTCAAAAAGCCAGCCATTTGATTATACTTGCTACTACATTACGCCATGTGAATGATATTTTAAAATAAAAAATGAATGATATCTGAAACATTATTAGAAAAGTAAATAGTCAATTTAAGGCATTTTAGATGAAAGCTAATTTCAAAAATCTATACAAAAGTAACATTGTTTTAAATGTAGTAAGTCTACCTTCCACAGATTTTAGCCAAAAGTTTGCTTTCCTCCTTACAGAAGGGGAATTAGGTCTTAAAGACGTAGGAGACAAATCAAGTGTAAAGACTTTTACTCTTTCATTTTTTATGACAAGTTATTTTGTGATATACAGATTAAATAGAATTAGTATTTCCCTGGTCAGAGTGCTACAAGTCAGGTCATCCTGATACAAGTCTTAACCATAGGAATCAGAGCATAAATGTATTTTGTCTGAGGCAAGTTCAAGAACAGAAGAAAAGATGATGAAAAGGCATTGAGATCTATCACTTCACCCCTGTGTGGCATGTCGACATGTTTCAATCCCAGACAAAGGTCTGTGGATGCCCTTCTCTGGCATCTGTTGACTGGATTTCACAACAGAAAGTGGGGCATGACACGCAGCCTAATGATTTTCCCTGTTGCAGACCATGCAAGGAAAAGCACTAGGTCACTTAAACATTTAAGCCAAGCAATAAACTATTCACCAATAAGTTAGAAAGGTCAAAGCAAGCTTATTCAAAGCAATTCACTGGAAAAATAAAGACCCCAATGTTCCTAACTTTAGGAATGAAAAAATAACCCCCCATATCATTTACAACTTATCAATTATAAACATCTACATATTCATTTAGAATTACAAATACACAGAATAAGAAGATCACTTTTACTATATCATCTCATCAGTCTTTGGATAAATGCTAAAGGATTTGTTGGCCCTTTTCCACATTAGGGTACTTAGTATTCAAAATAACCAAGAAAGTAATGTAGAAAAGGGCCCATACACAGAATGCCACCAGGATGGAGATATAAATCCTCTTTGACCTCCTCAAATAGGGAATATAAAGACCTCACACAGGTGAGAAAAGTTTAAAAATTGGAAGCCTTATGCCTTAGTTCAAGCTGCCATAACAAAGTGCCATAGACTTGGTGGCTTAAACCACAGAAAATTTTTTTTCTCATTGTTCTGGAGGCTGGGAAGTCTACCATCAAGATACTGGCAAGGTAGGTTTTGTTCTGAGGCCTCTCCTCTTGGTCTGTAGGTGGCTACCCTCTCACTGTGTGCTTACATGACCTCTTTCTGCAAGAGCGGTATGGTGGAGGGGAGAGCAAGTTCTCTGGTGTCGCTTCTTATAAGGGCACTAATCCCATCAGACCAGGGCCCTACCCTCATGACCTCATCTAACCCTAATTACCTCCTAAAAGCCCCATCTCTAAATACCATTACAGTGGGGGTTAGGGCTTCAACATATGAATTTTTAGGGGACACAAATATTCGGTCCAGAATACTTTACAAACATATATGACATGGCTTTCAATGCCAGTGCTCATGAAGCTATTTATTTTCTCCTGGGTACTAGGTGTGTAAATCAGATGCACTGTCATAGGAGAGGTGATGGGGCCTTGGTTACGGCTTCATTGTTTACTCAGCTAAGCTTCCCATTAGTTTGGTGTATTAGTCAAGGTTCTCCAGAGAAAAAGAACCAATAGGGTATATATAGATATACAGAACGAGATTTATTATGAGGGGTTGGCTCACGTGATTATGGAAACTGAGAAGTCCCACAGTCTGCCGTCTGCAAGCCAGAGACCCAGGAAAGCCAGTGGTGTAATTCAGTCTGAGTCTGAAGGCTTGAGAACCAGGTGAGCTGACGGTGTAATTATTAGTCTGAGAGCAGAAGACCCATATTTCAGCTTATGCAATCAGGCAGAGATGGGGCAAATTCTTCTTTCTTATATCTTTTGTTTTATTTAGGCCCTCAACAGATTGGATGATGCCCACCCACGTTAGGGAGGGCAATCTGCTTTACTCATTCTATCAGTCCAAAGGCTAATCTCACCTGGAAACACCCTCGCAGACACACCCAGAAACAATGTTTAACCAGATATCTGGGTACCCGGCAACCCCATCAAGTTGACACATAAAATTAACCATCACGTTTGCTTATTAGAGATAAGGTGAGGAAAATATTTGTCTATTGGTTGTTGACAGCTGGCATTGTATCTTAATGGTCAGTGTCCACGCTGTACAACTTGTTAAATATTTTGAGTATCACTACTGGTTATACATATTTTCTTATTAAATAAAATATATTCTTCATTAAAGCATATAACTAAATCAAGGCATAAATAAATAGAAAGATTTAAAAATAATTAGCCACTGTTCTCATTAATCTTTAAATATTATTTTCTGACTTTTGATGTAACTCAAACTTTAAAAGAACGAAGTGACCTTGAATATTGAAAGTTAGAGTTCCTATGATTGGAGTAAAACTTAAATTTTTTTATTGAGATGAAATTCACGTAACATTAACCATTTTAAAGTGAACAGTTCAGAGGTTCACAATATGGTACACCCATTATCATTATCTCGTTCCAAAAGTTTTTCATGACCCCAAAAGGAAACCCCATACCCATGAAGCCCTTGCTCCCAAATTCCCCTCCCCCAGCCCCTGGTTTCTGTCCATATGGATTTGCCTATTCTAGATATTTCATATAAATGGAATCATACAATATGTGACCTTTTGTGTCTGGCTTCTTTTACTAAACAATGTTTTCAAGGTTCATCCAGGTTGTAGTATGTATCAGTACTTCATTCCTTTCTTAATGTCTGAATAATATTCCATTGTATGTATAGATCATAACTTGTTTATTCATTTATTGATAAATACTTGAGCTGTTTTCACCTTTCGGCTATTTAGTTAGACTTCTAACAGTTCAATCCAGAGTCAGACGCCAGTGTTATCTCCCACCTTCCACATTATAAGCTTAACTACCCTAGAAAAAGGATTTTGACTGCTTCACGTATCTTGTGGCACTTGGCTCTGTTTCCTGGACTGTTCAGTCTTTCCGTACTTGAAAGCTTAAGGAAGAATCTGTCTCATTCACTCAGCCTCCACAATAGAAAAATTGATCAGTTCCTGCAACATCAACTGCTCCTTCACTTCCTTCACCTCCCTGCTGACCAGTTCTTTCCTAAACAGAGTGCCTTTCGATCTCTTCTCTTGCTTTCCTGCTCTTCTCCATCTGTAGTTGGCCATCCATGCACTGGCTCCTCTGTGAGTGATCTGACACATGTAAGAGTATTTCTTTTCTGATCTAGACCATCCTCTAAAAGTAGTTTGATATTATAAAACTCAGCTACACCTAAGCAGAACTTTAAAAAACACATTGAAACAGAATTAAACATGAACAATGTTCCAGCTTTCCCTTCCTCTACTCCCCATCCCTGCTGCATCACCGTTGACTAGTCTTGCACGTACAGCTAAATTGATTTTGACTGGGTGGCAAAAGAGTGTATCTTAGTTAAATAAACCAATTCCTACAGATGTTATTCCTCTGACATAACAGAATGCCTCAATCCAGATAAGCTGTTCATTTCTCCTTAAGAAGAGCCATGAGGATTGAGTACATGGTGAGAAATACAGGTCAGCAAGATCAGACTGCCCCAAGGTGCTCCTCAAATCACACTATGTCAGCACCTGGCTTCTCTGGATCTCAGAAGGCCTGTACCGGTAGCCAGTATAAGAGCTATATCTTTCACACGTCTGCTCAAAGCAAACTTATTTTTGGATGCTCCTCAGCCTTGAATTGCACTAAAGAAATACTGCCGTATTTCTTACAGAGTGCTGGTTTACCCAACAGACAGTCTGAGCACAAGCTTACCAACCTGGGACACAAAAGTTTTTCGGGGTGGGAGAATTTGGTCTTTATTACTCTATACAAAACATGAAGATAGTCATTATGGGAAAAATAGAATGTCTTAAGAGTGCTGTATACTTAGTTGACAGTACATAATTCATTATTTTTCAAGTTATCACGTAGTAAAACTGACTTTTTAATGTACAGTTCTATGAATTGTATATAAATTTTAAATTGTATATAAAGTGGAGGCACTGTAATCTTTTCAGGGCTAAGTGCCTCTAAAGGGCTTAGTCCAGCCCTGTACTCCAGAAATTTACAGGTTAAAATAAGTATGGAAGTTGGAGAACACTCAAGATACCTCTCTACCATCCTTCGCTTTACGTTAAAAAAAAAAGTTAGAAATTGAGCATTGAACTGTGAGCCTCCTTTTTCCTTCTTGTGTCACAAGGTAACCTATGGTAATAAGCCCATCACATGATCAATGAAAAAAGAAATAATTTCCACAATTTTCAAAGATAACTGGCTCTGAAACGTGGAAGATTTCCTATTTGTCTTTAACCTGAGAAAAGTTTTTTAAAATGGGAGAGGTGAAAAAACATAGTTTTGGTGATGCAGTGATATCTTAACATATATCTTACTTGAAACCTTGTATCTTAAGTACTTATCACCTTATTTTTCAATTTCTATTTTAGTGTAGCAGTTTGCACATAGGGCTAAATTGATCTTATTTTTCAACGTTATTTTGACTTAGCACTTGAAATTAATGTTTATCAGCCTCCTGTGTTCCACATACCCTAGAGCAAGTCTATATTGAACACAGAATATTTATCCCAAGGTGGAATTTGAATTTGTGATTTCTACTTTGGAAAACTGCATTATATTCAATTTCATAAATCTCTACAAAGTATCTATTATGTACAAGACATTGTTAGGCACTGAGACAGAGGTAAAGAGGAATAAGATGATATGTTCCTAAGCATACTGTATTTTATCATGTATCCCGTTTCTTATATTTGTTAATTCAAGTGTTTTTTCACCCCTTATGGCAGGAAATGTGCCTTATTTGACTTTGTATACAAGTGTTAAAATTATTTGTTGAACTATGGTTTTGGCTAACCCAGATTTAGATAGAACTATGTCGCTCTGATTTGTAATACTGGAGATAGACCCTTGTGGAACTTGACCGTGAGTCCAAGACTCTCAGTGGCTAGATCTGGCATCAAAAATCCCTACTACCATATTTCTACTACAAGTTTTGCCAATGAAATCTTCTGATCAGATCTTTAGATTTGTTTGCCTATTTTCTTTTCCTTTTTGATATAAGGTTCCTTTTCCTTTTGTAGTTGAGTGAATGAATGGACCTATAGTTGACTAGAACAAGTATGTTAGATACATTAAAAAAAAAAACCCAAACTGTAGTACAAGGTAGGGAACAGCAGGAGCACAGGTATTAAGGCAGAAAAACACAGGGAATAACCACCAAAGGGGAGTAGTCCAATTTGAGCAGAGTAGAATATGGGATGCCGGAAGGGAGTAGTGTAAGATAATGCAGGAAATATTTGTTCACTTAGGTACACACACAGAGGAGCTAATAATGGTGTTACTGTCAATACTTGGCTGAGCTCTTGAGCTTTATTGATACGGATGAAGTCTTTGTTCCACGGCCCTAGATAGCATCCAGAATCTGCCAACTTTCTCTCCAAGGTGCTCCAGAGTAAGTGCATGGATTAATTCAGTTCATCACACCTACTCCATAAACAATAGGGAGTACCACTTAAAACGGTCCTACTGATTAGGTGACACAAGCCACTTCAAGTGCAAGAGTATGCAGTTATATAGTACTAAGTGAGGATAATAAATTGAGGCTTGAGTCTGTTTAAATAACCAATAACCTCTGTGAGTCTAATTTTCCAAAAGAGTAATTATGTCTGCTCTTTCTGGGATTCTTCTGAACAAAAGAAATTTAAATCTCTCTCCAGCCTTGCCAAAATAAGGGTGTTTGGATATTCTGACACCAATAATAGGCATTATACCAACCTTATGTCTTGTTACTAAAGAGGAACCAAGCTTAAATGACTGCATGTAGGATGAAATTGTAACACAAGTGAGTTAAATTGTGGAATGGCAAAAGTCACTGAGGGAATCAACTTTTCCAGAAGTCTTTAAAATTTGATTGTCATATGTTCAACTGTTTGAGATATTTTATGTCTAGCACAGTCTGGAAGCAAAATTTCTATACAAGCTGATTGCATTTGAATATCTATTTTAATTCATTTATACATTCAATAAATATCAGCTGAGAACCCACTCTATGGCAGTCCCTCTTCTAAGCTTCAAGGATAAGGAGTGAATAAAACCAAGTCCCTGCCCTCATGGAGCTTGCAATCTGGTGAAGGACAGATAATAAATTAATCAATAAATAGGCATTCTATCACCACACAATGATAATTATTGGCAGGAAAGTTACAGCAGGATGAGGTGATACAGAGTAAATGGGGGGTAGATTTTATATCAGGGGCAGCCACTCTTAGGTGGTGATGTTTGAATAAAGACATTAACATAGTGAGGGAGTAAACTATGGGAAAGTCTAGGGGATGAGCATTCCAGGCCACAAGGGCAGCAGATCTGAAGGTTCTAAGGTGAGAATGAGTCTGGCATGTTCTAGAAGCAGCAAGGAGAATGTGGCTGGAGTAGGGTGTTCCAAGCAGTGAGACCTGAGGTCAGAGAGGTGGACAGAATAAAAAAAACATGTAGGGCCATATTGGCCCATGATTAGGATTTCAGATTTGATGCTAAAAGTGACTGGAAGCCATTGAAAATGTTGAACAGCAGGTTAGCACGATCTGATTTACAATTTAAAAGTCCTCTGCTTGCTTGTGTCTGTGTATAAGCTAAAATTGCCCTGATTCCTGATGAGTAGACACGGGCTCCTAAAAAGAGCGAATCTTTTTATTTGGGGCAAAGTGAAATTTACCTTAAGGGCAGACCCCACGAAAATTCTGTAGTATTCCAGTTCTCTGGCTTTACTGTTTCAGTTTTCATGTCTTCCTCTCTGGTGGACATGGTCCAAGGCCCCTCATCAGTGACTGGCTGAAAGTAGCCTACTCAGCTTTAAGGACACCAGCCCATTTTGGAACTCAGTTGTCCTTGTCCCTAAGCCTGTGGGTAGGATAGATGTGTTACTATATCACTGTTAACCTAGTGGCATTTCATTACTTGGGCTCTCCAAAATAATTACTGGCCCAATAGTGAGGCTCCTGGTGTGCTGAGACTTGTCCTATTGCCTTGCTCTGACACCTCTGTTTCAAAGCATATTTGCAAATAACCCCCCAGGGAATGTGGTAAAAGCCTCATTTTCTTCCAAAAGGATCAGCATATACCTGGATATGCTTATAACACAATTCAGAACTTAGAGTCCTCAAGTCACCATATTATTCTAGGACTAGCTTTCATTCTTTTTTTTTTCCCTCACACAGAGAAAAACTGAGAAATGAAGTTCTTTACTACCAAATGGCAGAACCAGATATAGAACTGAGTAAGAGCTATCTGTGAAATGTATGAAACTACATCATTATATGTTGCTCTGTTGCTAAAGATACACTAATTTGCCATTTAAAATTTCCCTCTCCTCAGTGGCCATACTATAAACCTTGCTGGCATTTATTTTGATTCCATTTTTAAAAAGAAGCTTCCCCCTACCACATTTATTTGAAAATATATTTCAAGCCTGCAACTTATTGGGAAAAATATGGAGAGTGCTTTATTTTTGTTGTAGGCATAATAAAACTAAATAACCAAGACTAACATTAGTTTGAACTTTATCTTGGAATATGTCCATGAAGAACAAAGAAAGCCAGACTAATCTTCTTGACTTTCTCTCCTCCAGATTCTTATATCAAAGACCCTTTGACACATGTAAGTTATAGCTTTTGAATTACTTATTGTAGCGTGACTCCATCTTGAAGTTTTGCATACTCAGAACGGAGATTTTGCCCCAATTCCTGTCTTCTGTCTGTTTCTTCAGCCACTATTTTACTTCATTCGGATTCCTTATCTTTCAAACCGCATTATTTGGGAGGATGAGCTATGGGTTGAATCAGACTGTCAATTCTGATTTGGGAGGAAGTTTTATGAAACTCAGCAGTGCTGGAGCTCATTGCTCAGTATTCCAAGAAATATCATTGCTATGATTCTCAAAGTTTTCGAAACCTTACAAAGAATGTGGGACGGCTAATGTGTTTCAGCCATATTATTTCAGAGCAAATCTCCTAAGGGATTGGTAGACTCCTGCAAAGCTGACTTTGGCTGTACTAAGGTTTATTTAAGTAAAATAATGAAATAAAGGCAGCTAACTTCAGATTAGCCTCCACATGCCTTTGTTGTAATGCAAAGTCTACAATCACCCCAAATTCAAAATTTGGCAAACTTTCCAACATAGGGTGCCACATTGCTGACATCTATTATTTTGGAAAGGGAATAAGCATGGGCAAGGTGAACAAGGAGGACTCTTCCTCTGCTCAGAAATTTTCTCCCAGGCAATCAGCAAATGGAGTTAATACGGCCATCTTTTTAGATCAAAATATCCCATGGATAAGGTTAAATATATTGCCTTTGATTCTAGGTAGCCAGTGAGGGATTGGCACACTCTTTCTGTAAAGGTCCAGATAGTAAATATTTTAGTCTTTGTGGGCCATGTGGTCTCTGTCCCAACTCCTCAACTCTTGCTTGTTGTAGTGTGAAAGCAGCCATAGCAACACAGAGCTGAATGGGGATGGCTATGTTTCAATAAAACTTTACTTACAAAATCACAGCAGCCCAAGGACTTCCCTGGTGGCGCACTGGATGAGAATCCTCCTGCCAGTGCAGGGGACAGGGGTTCGAGCCCTGGTCCGGGAAGATCCCACATGCTGCGGAGCAGCTAAGCCTGTGCACCACAACTACCGAGCCTGTGCTCTGGAGCCCGCGAGCCACAACTACTGAGCCCACACACCACAACTACTGAAGCCCGTGTGCCTATGCTCCACAACAAGAGAAGCCACTGCAAGGAGAAGCCTGCACACCACAATGAAGAGTAGCCCCCGCTCGCCACAACTAGAGAAAGCCCGCGCTCAGCAACGAAGACCCAATGCAGCCAAAAATAAATAAAATTAAATCTTTAAAAACAACAACAGCAAAACAAACAAAAAACCCCCACGGCAGCCCAAATTTGACCCATGTGCCATAGTTTGCCGACCCCTAGGTTATAACAATTATAGTAGCGCATAGGTTTCTTTGCAGAATTATTTCAACACAAAGGACATCATGAAATTTTTGGACAACTGAGAGAATGCCTTGAGTTGGGTGGCTACTTTATAATTTGGCCATCTACCCTAGTGTCTTCATTCTACTAAGAGTCACCTCATCTGCTGCTTTTGGACTTGAGCTGATGTTTTATTCTGGCTAAAAGTGTAGAAACCGCTGATATTTTACATTACTCTCCTTCTCATAATTCCCTTAGAAATAGCAACATCTGGCATTTTTAAACAGCAATAAAATTTCTGGCTGTCTCACTTATAGCAAATTTCATAAAGCAACTAGTGACTTTAAAAATGATTTTTATAGGAGAAGTTTAAAGTAGAATAAGTAGAATTTATTTCAATGTATCTATCTTACTCTAGTTATAATTTTGCATTTGGCCAAACATCACTTTACATTGTTTTGCTCTGTTCAAAGCCTTTCAGAACTCATCTAAATAGTTTTGTGCGTGTGTTTATTACTTTATATCATAATAACCATGTATAACTTATTCTGCATTTCCATTGTAACCCAGAGAGGGAATATCCTTCAATGAACACTTTGACATATGTTTTCTCATTTAATATAATTTAATAAGTTTTACAGATGAATCATGGGGAAGATCAAGTTACTTACCCAAGGTCACCCAACTAGTTAAGATTGCAGCCATGCTTCACAAACAGGTCTGTCCAACTGCAGAGGCTCTGCTTTTTCCACTACATCACAATGCCTACAGGAAGCTACTTGCAATTCTTGGCAGGCTTTGTCTTTTCTTTTCTTTTCTTTTCTTTTTTTTTTAAACCTGAGCTGTTTTCAAGTAAATAATAGAAGAACTGAGTAGCATAGTATTTAATTCTTTTCATTTATTTTGGAAGTACATATTTTCAAAAGGAGATATGGTAGATGGTTTTGTTTAAACAACCATGGTTCTATGACTTGAATATTTCCAAATAAGGGTGACTTCCAAAAATTATTTGCTTTCTTGGCAGTCTCCATACATTCTTTGTGAATGCAACTACATTTCCCATCTTCCTTGTTTAGCAAAAAAATCATATGTTAATAACATTTTTGAAAGGTGTGGCTTGGTGATATTCTTTTCAGATTTGAAATAACTAGACTTCCCGGCATCATAACTTCAAATTGTGGTGGAGCCATCTGATAATAAGTTGAACATTCTGAAACTGACTTTTGTTTGGGTATAGCTTTGTGTCACTCTGAATGTTGATATGAGTTAGGGGTAAAAGTTAATGCCAAAATCTTAAGATACAGATATGCAAGCCTTTTTATAAGTATGAGATAAATTCCCTTCTGTCAGAATGTGTCTTTTTTTTTTTTCTTGGCCAGAGCAGAAAGCATCAAAGTGAATCCTTGCATTATAAAAAAGTTTGGTTGGGAGAATTGACCCTTAAAGTTCTTTCAGCGTGTATGACTCTCAGACCTCAATCACTGTTGTGCAAAAATATAATGATGTTTTAATAACATCTATATTTCAGACATTGAGCCCCAAGGGCTCAATGGTGGGGGACTGGTGGGAAAAAAACTAATCTCAGTCACTTCTTAGGGTCTTCTCCCCGAGACTGTCAACATCTTATGTGGTGCCCGGGTGTTGGGGGGAATTGGAGTGAGTAGCAGTGATGAGAGGACAAGCACACAGTTATTAGTTATTAATCAGAGGTCTATATAGATTAGTGCTGAGATGTTCCCTCTCCTGGCTTACGTAGTCCCTTCAAATCAGAGGTCCTTGGCTGCTGTCCCATTGCTCTTGGGGCTCAGGAATCTTTGCCAATTCTGCATACAGACCTGCCTGCCAAGAAACACCTCACAGCCATTGCTTTCTAGGGTCTTAATGCTTCCCTGCTAGAACTGCTGTGAAATGAAGTAAAAGATCCTTGATTCTATTCAAGAGTCTTATATTTTGTTTCCACTCTTCTCCCCCAGCTTGGAAGAATCCATTTCTAGTGTGAGGAAAAGCCTTCTCCCTTTCTATATTTTGAAGGTCCTCTCTGCCTGTGGAATTACTTCCTCTATGAGCTTAGATTTTTTGAATGACTAAACTCGCAAGCCCCTTCTGTCTTTTTTTGCTGAGGTGCTCTAACTCTTTCCCGCAAGGCCAGGAGAACAGAGCCCGGTACCCACTTGGATGGAGGGAAAAGAAAGTGGAGAATATACTGAGAAAAACATTACTTCAAACCTCAGAACACTATCTTGTCACCTTATCCATTACAACCAATAAATTGCTTTTCTGTGAAGTTGTCTCAGTACCTAATGAACTCTGATTTGGAGGCCAGAAAGAACTGTGATATGTTCACTTAAATTAAAAAAAAAAATCAGCGTAACCCTGTAAAAGCAAGTCTTTAAAAGCCCCACAGTGAAAAGTGGGGTCATGGTGCTGAAGAAAAGAATGCTCTTGTGAGAGTTTCAACTTCTCATTCTCACCATAGAACAGCTTCATGGAAGCCTCCTTTGCTTGCCAACCTCAGCAGCTGGCTTGTTCTCTCTCTTCTGGCTCTCCTCAAGCTCTCCCTTCCTGTTGATCCCTACTGACAGTTCTGCAGCTCTAGGGAGCTACCAGCTCTCCTGAGCTAGCTGTTTGGTTGCGACCTGCAGCACAACTAAGGGCCATGTCAACAAAGAGCCACAGAATCACTCATTTTCAGATGGATTTGGTTTTTTCTAATTATCATTGATACTGATTACAAAGCAGTTGACTGGACCACAACAAAGTAAATCATTTTCAGACATAAGGCCAGCAAAATGGCCAGACATATTGTACTGAAAAGAATGTGGCTCAGAAACGGAGACGTGGGGAGGTTAAAGGGCTTGTCTATGTTCATACAGCAGCAAGTTAATGAATGGAAGAACGCAATCAAAAGCTACTTCTGTGGACTATGTTAAGTGCAGAGTTGTGATAACATTCAAATACACTGTGAAAGACTCAACAGCTGTTTAATAAAACAGTAGCACGGATTGATAATACAGTGTCATATCATAATTGTCAGCACAGGCCTGACTGCCTTAGTTCCACCACATATAAACTGTGAAACCTAGGCCTTGTCATTTTTCTTCTCTGTGTCTCAGTTTCCTCATCTATACAATAGGGATAATAATAGTACCTACCTCATGGGGTTGTTAGGAAGCTTGAATGAATTAATATATGTAAAGCACTTGGGATAGTGCTTAGCTCATAGTAGGTATTATATATTAGTTGTCATTATGAAATTACCATTACTTTGGGGAAATATCCCAGTGATATTTTCAGAGAAGATAAATGTGCACGTGAAGATTAAAGGACATCAAAACAAAGCCCGGTGGGACTTCCCCGGTGGTGCAGTGGTTGAGAATCTGCCTGCCAATGCAGGGGACACGGGTTCGATCCCTGGTCCGGGAAGATCCAACATGCCGTGGAGCAACTAAGCCCGTGCGCCACAACTACTGAGCCCGTGTGCCACAACTACTGAAGCCCACACTCCTAGAGCCCGTGCCCTGCAGCAAGAGAAGCCACCGCAGTGAGAAGCCCACGCACCACAATGATGAGAAGCCCACGCACCACAACGAAGAGTAGCCCCCTCTCGCTGCAACTAGAGAAAGCCCGCGCACAGCAATGAAGACCCAACACAGCCAAAAATAAGTAAATAAGTAAATAAATAAAAATCAAAGAAAACAAAAACAAAGCCGGGTGGTGGCCAGAGGGGAGGGAGTTTGGGGGAGGAAAGAAAAAGGTGAGGGAAATTAAGAGGTACAAACTTCCAGTTGCAAAATAAATGTGTCACGGGTATGAAATGTACAGTGTGGGGAATATAGTCAATAATTATGGAATACCTTCGGATGGTGACATATTATAACTAGACTTATCCTGGTTCAGTTTGAAATGTATAGAAATATTGAATCACTGTGTTGAGTAACAGGAACTAACAGTGTTAATTATACTCCAAAAACAAAGAAACAAATCCATAGAAAAAGAGATCAGATTTGTGGTTACCAGAGGTGGGGTGTGGAGGGAGGGGGAATCGGATGAAGCAAAAGGTACAAACTCTCAGTTATAAGTAAGTACGAGGGATGTAATGTACAATATGATAAAGATAATTAACATGGCTCTCTGTTATACATGAAAGTTGCTAAGAGATTAAATCCTAAGAGTTCTCATCACAAGGAAAAAATTTTCTCTATTTTTAAAATTTTGTATCTATGAGATGATGGATGTTTACTAAACTTATTATGATAATCATTTCATGATGTATGTAAGTCACCTCATGGTCACAAGGTGGCTGCTCCACATCCATCCTCACAAGCATGCTCCAGGCCAGAAAAAGCAAAAGGGAATAGCAAGGGGAACCTCCTACTGCCTATTTCAAGCAAGCAAAATGTTGCCAGAACCTCCAGTAAACTTTTCCTTACATCTCATTCATCCAGACTGTCACATGGATACACTTAACTTTAAGCAACACTGGGAAACATTGGTTTTCAGCTGGAAACACTGCTATATTGGACAGGATTGGATTTCTTTAATAAGGAAGATGGGGAAAATGCATATTTAACCACCAGCAGGATGTGTTATATCTATCCTAATACAGCAAAATATAGTAAAAAAAAAAAAAAACAAAATAAAAACATTATAAAAGCTTGAAAAACGAAATACGTCTAACCGTACTGACATATAGGGACTTCCGCTGGTATAAAGATGCCTAACACGCTGAAGAATGCAAGATAACATTTTATGCATAAAAAGCTACTGTTGGGGGTGGTTCTGGGAAAAAAAATGTTTCAACTAAAAACACTGAGCTTTTAGCATTTCTGCCAAACTAGTTTTTTTCTTTTCTTTTCTTTTCTTTTCTTTTTTTGCCTTTTGTAAGGCAACAAAGTAAAACAAGCAGCTTCTGCTACCAAGACTGGACATTCTCCTTTTGGCAGCTCTCTTTGTACTTCTGATTTATGTGGTTTGTTTAATTAAAAATATGAAGAATTTTCCTTCTCAAATTCTTTCCCACATTCTGATTCCCAATATCTGGGCCCCAAGGATTTCTCTATCTGCTTTTTCTAATTTCCCAGAGCAATCTAAAAGAGGCCACCTTAACTTCTTCGTCCTCTAATGCTAGCCTGCCATGTTAGAGTGGGGAAAAAGTCTATTGTTTCTGTTTCTGTTTTCTTCTCTGGCTACCTTGGGATCAGATATGAAAATTATCAATATACATGCAAAGTGCTTGGTAAGTCATTGAAGATATGGGCAGTGAAGCGTATATTGTCCTAACGTTATAGCTGTACACATTCTTTTGGAAATCATCTTGGGGGTTCTGGGGCTGAAGTCAGTACTGAAATGGCTTGCCTTTAGATTCAATAATAAGAATGAAAATTTCACAACATGGAGTGGAAACACCAGCAAGGTGGATGCTTCTCTTTCCCTCTTGCAGGGCATGCCCGAGGAGCTGCTCTTCTTCTACGACCACCTCAGAAAGGTCATTGGGGTCACTGGAATGGAGCTTCTCTACTGCTACCACTGGTACATGGCCACACACTTCATCCTCCAGGCCACCATCTAGACCCACCGCATCTGGAAGAAAAGGTCCTCCCACACTGGGTAACCTTCACCAATTGGAACGCAGCCAAGCAGGGGTGCCAGGCTGTATGGCTGGTGGACTCACAGCCACCAACTGATGCAAGGTTGTTGTGTTTTGTGACATCAATGAGAACAAGACCGAGAAGGGCTTCTATGGCTAGGGGACTCTCAGGAAAGGTCCAAGCCTGGGGTTCTTATCTTACCACCCTTCGTCATCTGCGTGAAGCTGGACCTGCGGTGGAGGGAGGTCAGGGGGAGGAGCGATTGAGGACAACCTGACAAACTGAGGCCCCTGCACCAGTAGGAGGGTGGGGACTTCCTTTACTTCAGGGGACAGACCCACGGCAGCCACTCCCAGGCGAGGATGCAGACACCACTCTGCAATGCATCTCACCTCCCTGCTCTCTGATCAGGAGATTTTTGCAACTTCTAGGTGTGATGCACCACTCCACAACCTTCACCTTCTGAAGTGCTCTGGCTCCCTGGAACTGAACTGGCGGGTATGACAGTGGAAATCTTGTATGTGCAGTCCTGCAGGAGATGAGCCTTGTCCACCAGCATGGTGGTAGATGTCAGGGGCTGACCCTGGACACAAGCTGCCTGGCCGTCTTGGACCTCACACCCAGGCTGCGTGACCTCAGCCAGTCTCTACTAGTTTTACTCATTTAAAATGGAAAATTGCCTGTTTATTTCAGGAGGGAGCCATGTTTTCAGCCTTGAATGAAATAAAAGTTAATCTATAACGTTTTTCAAAAACTAATGTAGTTTAGTAAAACTGGCTTCTCAACCTTTAAAAATATATTTCGTGAAACTTTTCACCCAATGAAACCCAGCAATCTCCATTTTATGTTTCCTAAAAGAACAGCACTACGAATGTTTTCATAGGTTGTCAAACAAATAGGAGACCAGTTTATGGCAGCATTCAGAAACCAGGGCAAACCAAGCAGTGAAATCACATCCTGTGTCATTTGGGATGCTGGTACACCTGACTTGTTAAACCAAGCTGCACAACTGTTCTCGTAAGCTCCTTACTGGCTTTTGAGTAACCATCTTCCGTCTTACTCCATGTTGCTTTCTGACATCTTTGAATAATTATCATTTTCAGACATTTGGACAAAGGAGAAAATGCCTTGGCTCCACCATCATTTCCCTTCATAGCACTGAACATAAGATCACTCTAGAGTCTTGGTTCTCCTTTTCTCCCTGAGGACATAGGTATTGAAAAGAGAATTGGCTCAAGCTAACTGGTCTTACCCATCTGATATATGGTTGCTAATGTGATATGATTAGCAAGACAGGTTGGATATGATGTTGTGGCTGTGTGGCCACAGAATTTTGATTTATTCCACAGGCTCTTTTGCTTATTTTATTACTTTCCCTGCTCAGGTCCATTTTTTTAACTTGTGAGAAAAAAATGTTACAGTTAGGTTATGGCTATATAGCACTACTACATTAGCTATTTTCTATTCAATTTTAATTTTTGACTGTCATAAAGTCTAAGCTTTAAAGCACTGATATGAATCATCCGAGTTGTTTTGCTCCTGAAGACAATATAATAGCCAGGCCTGAAAGTTCCCAGTCTGGTTATGAATGTAATTCAACCAGCCAGGCAGTGATCCAGTCCATTGCTCAGCCATCAAACCCCAACAAAAAGGTAGTTTCGTCAGTTACAGCAATCTTGTCTAAAGGTTTATAATTTGACTAATGCTCTTTTAACAGACTAGTTTTCCAGAGTGCATCTGGAAAGTGTGTCTGGAAAATGGAGATGCTATGGAAAATAGAGAAATAAAAGTAGGGAAGAGGGGGATCATCTTTAGATGTGTTCACCATGTTTCCCTCCAGTTCTGTTTTTAGCATTTGACTACACAGTCTGTTCAAAGTCCAGATAAATTTTTGCTTCCCACAGATCATCATTCTTTCCATTCATCCCCAGATCATTCATCATCATCTCCAAAGTATGTTCTGACTTATGCTGCACTTTGAAAGGATACACCCAAGGTTGGACATGAAATATTATCAGACACTAGGACTACAAAAATTAAATGTTCAGCTTTGTTCATGGATGCTCCCCAAGTTTGGTATGTACATTCACGCTTCTGCCACATGCCATCCTATACCTTTTGTATAAAATACCCCTTGATTCCCTCGCACAACTGGTTAATTCTTCAAGGTCCTTTACCAGTCAAATCAAGTGTCACTCCTTCTAGAATGTCTTCCTTTACCTCTCCCCATAGGTAATCAATGATTCAATAACAACTTCCATTTTTCAGTACTTCCTATAGACAGAAAATATACTTTTTTGAAGTCTTTATCCTTCATGACTATCCCGAAGTCATTATTTAACTCTCACAACTATATTATGGGGTGGATATTACCCAATCAACGGAAGAGGAAACTGCAACTTAAAGAGGTGAAGTGACATTCTTAAGGCTACACAGCTAGTACATGGTAGAGGCAAGACTTGAACCCCAGTTCTATGGTCTATATTCTAAGCCACTATAGCATTGTTTCCCAAAGACTGACACATAAACCACTGCTGAGAGATGATTTGAGATAGAAAATGATATAAAGATATTCTGCACTATTTATTCATTTTTTGTAAAACATACAGAGAATAAGAAAACAAATCAATTCTCAGCATTTTGCCAAATTTGCTTCATATTTTTATTTTGAAGGAATAAAACATTATATATATATACAGTTGAAGACCTCTTTATTGCCCTCCCAGATCTCGTTCTTCAACCCTCCTCAGAGGTAACCACCATCCTAAATTTAGTGGTCACCATTCCTTTGCAAGTTTTTAAACAACTACTGGTAAGAACACATTTATCAATAAATATGTAGTGTTGTTTTGCTTGTGTTCAAGCTTTATATAAATAGCACACCATATGTATTATTTTGCAGCTTGTTTTGTTCACTCAACATTGTTATTGATATTTATTTTTTTGATACACATGGTTTTTGTTACTGCATTTTAAATACTGTAGACCAACCCATTATATCAATATGTCAGATTTATTTATACATGCTCCTCTTGACTGACATATAAATTACTTCCACTGTTTGATATTACAAATAATGCTGCACTTAGCATTCATGTGCATGTCTCGTTGTGTACATGTACTGGATTTTCTCTAGGATACAAACCAAAAAACAGAATTTCTAGGTCATAGTATAGGTATCTTCAACTTTAAAAAATATTACAAAGTTGCTCTCCAAAATGTATCAGTTTACACATCCATCAGCAGTTTATGAGTTCCCTTTTCTCAAAATCATCAACAGACTTCTTAGTTTTTGCCAACCTTGCAAGTGGGAAATTTTATTTTATAGGGTTTTTTTATTTGCATTTCCTGACATTAGTAAGATTGAAGATCTTTTCATAGATTTATTGGCCATTTGGGTTTCTTCATTTGTGACTTGCCCATTTTCCCTTTTAGAAATTATTTTTAAAACTTCTGTCTAGGAAAATTCATTCTTCTTGAGGTACAGTTTAATCAGTTTTGACAAATGCATGGAGTTGCATAATCAGCATCAAAAAAGAAGATATGGGACATGAGCCCCCTTTGTAGTCAATCCCCCTCTGTATCCAAGATCCCCATTAACTTATTTTCCATACAAATAGTTTTGTCTTATCCAGAATGTCATATAAATGGAACTATACCGTATGTAGATCTTTGATGTTTGGCTTCTTTCACTAAGCATAATGTGTTTAAAATTCATTCATGTTGTTCCTTTCTGTTGCTGAGTGGCATTCCATTATATGAATGTACTACAGTGTGTTTCTCCATTTACCAGTTGAAGGATTGCTTCTAAATTTGGACAATTACGAATAAAGCTGCTATGAAAATTTTCCATATAGGTTTTTGTGAGGCATCCTCACCAGCACTCGGCATTATCAGAGATTTTTCTGAGGTTGGCCATTAGAATATAGAGGTACCTCATTGTAGTTTCAATGGGCATTTAACTAATTATTAATAATGTTGAGCACCTTTTCATGTGCGTATTTGCTATCCATACATCTTCTCTGGTGAAGCATCTGTTCAAATTTTGTCCATTTTACAAACTGGGTCATTTGTTTCCTTATCGTTGATAAAATAATACTGTTAATACAAGTCCATTATCAGAAATATGATTTGCAATATTTTCTTCCAGTCTGTGGTGAGCTCCCCTTCCCATCTCTGATCTTCCTATCAGTGAAGAAGTTTTAACCACTTGCATGTTAATTGGCAAGATGGCATTAAATCACCTTCTCAGGTAAATTTTCCTCACACTGGGCAGGATCCAACTTTTTATGATTAAAACCAAAGGATGTCAACAAGTCAGAATTTTCTTTTTTGCTTAAAATTTCTCTTTTAATATTTTTGGGCTTTTTATTTTAGAATAATTATACTTTGACAGAGAGTTGCAAAAAAAATGTACAGGAAGTCCGGTGTACGCTTTACCCAGTTTCTCCCAGTGGTTAACATCCTAAATAACTGTACTATAACGTCAAACCCAGAAACTGATAATGGTACAATCCACAGAGCTTATTCAGATTTCACCAGTTTTCCATGCACTCATTTGTGTGTGTATGTGTGTGTGTGTGTGTGTACACGTGTGTGTGTGTAGTCCTATGCAACTATATCCCACATGTGGATTTGCATGACTACCACCGCAGTCAAGATACAGAACTGTTCCCAGAGCCCTCTCGTGGGATCTCTTTATACCCATATCTACCACTCCCTTAACCTCTATCCCTAACCCCTAGAAATCACTAATCTGGCCTCCATTTCTAATTTTGTGATCTCGATATTATTTAAATGTATTCACCTGGAGATTCATTCAGGTTGTTGCAGGTATCGATAGTTCATTCCTTTTTATTGCTGAGTGTCATCTTGTGGCATGGATGCACCACAGCTTAACCATTCACCTGTTGAAGGACATCTAGATTGTTTCCAGTTTTTAGCTATTATGAAGAAAGCTGCTATGAATATTAATGCACAGGTTTTTGTATGCACGTAAGTTTTCATTTCTCTGGAAAAAATGACAGTTCAGTTGGGTTTCTTTTCTTATACATTAGTATTAAAACTTAGCAAATATTTCTCTGAAATGCTTCACATAAACAATTTTTCTCCTTTAGTCTATTAATATGGAGAATTACATCGATATATTTTCTGTTTTTAAACTACAGTAGACAGGTAGGTTGCATCTATATTGTGTCATTGAGTAAGGAATTTGTGCTTTATAAAATGATATGGAACAATAAAATATTTATAAAGAAAAGTAATACTTTCATGTAGACAAATCTGGCCAAAGGACGTAAGATTGGTTGAAGTGGGGAGAGACAGAAAATAGATGATGGGGCCAGGTGAAAAAAATAATAATAATTTTATAATGAAAGGATTGGAGGCATGAGAACTAGGAGATTCCTATTCTAATCCCATTTATGTCACTAGTTATATACACAACCTTCAGGAAGTCATTTACCTTTTCTTGACGTCAGTTACCTCATATGTAAGAGTGATTTGGCCTGGATCTGCAACATTATTGTTTTCAAACGTGCAACTCTATAATTCTAAACAATGAGGGAATGGTCAGGTTTTTCAGTGTGAAAGAAAAACAGAAGATGGATATGATCGGCGTCTTGAAGGTAAAAATCAATTTGGCTCAGCTGCTGATTGAATGTAGAGCACAAGAAGAGTTGTCAAAAAGACTTCCAAACTTCAAAGCTAAGTGACAGAGAAAAGGCAGTGCTATTAGTTCAATGGAAATGGAACTCAGCAAGATAAGGTCATTTTGGTGGAAGGACTTGGTAATTTTAATTTTGGATGTGTTTTGCCTGCGGACAAGGTAGGTGTGTTGTACAACACCAAGAGATATATGGTAGTCTGTGTAAATGGCCCCCTTCACTCCAGAAATTGTATAGTATACAGTCTTCATAGCCATACACAACAGTCTTAACTCTGGACATCCAGGTGGAAATGCCCAAAAGACAGCTGGATAGGAGTCTGGAATTTGGGAAGGAGGATGCCTGGGAAATGTTGGCTTGGAGTTAAGTGGTTAGAGGTGGATAATACATAGACACTGTACATTGAGAAAGAAATGCATCCTGTGAGTAGAACCAAACACTCAGCTGTAATCAAATGTATGATTCAGTTGGATTCTTTCCATATACGTATACTCGAGCATTACAAATGTTTGTTTTGTAGTAGTTAGGGTATTCTCTATCTCATTCTGTGCATAATGTTGCATAAAAATAATCTGTACTCAAATTTTTATAGCCTAATTACAGATTACTCACTTCTCTAACAATCAGATGGTTCTAAAATTAGCAAGAAGTAATATGTCTAGGATCAAGCATTTGGTTGAAAATGAAAAAAGAAATTTATTGCCCAACAGATGCATCCAAAAGTTTTATTCTTACCAAAAGAGATTAGGTTATAAAAATGGGCAAACATTCAGAGGTTCTTATCTTCTTCAGATAAAATGAAGAATTCCTCCTAAATTGTATTTATTTTTATGTATTCAGTCTGCACATTGCTGTCATGAATCTTTCTGGTTGATGATTAGTCTGTTTTAAGAAAGTTTTATCTCTAGGGAGGATGCCAGGCTGCGGCTGAATTATGAGACATAAAATTGAAGCTTACTATTGAGAGGACCACCCCTGTTACTTTTGAGTTAATCTAACTGATCTTTGTGAACTCTTGCTAGGGAATACATAGTGTGACTAAGTAACTCAACAAAACAGATATTCCTGACCTATATTTTCTAATGTGTGTTAACCTTCAAAGTCAAAATGATTATTTTGGGAGCTTTATCTACATACTCATTAATTTATGAAGTCTTTAGGTACTGAGCTGGTGTATGAACCAGGCAAGGAAATAAATTTGCTATGTTATAAACATAAAATTTCTGCTCAAATTGTATTACCCAGCTTAATCACATTTAAATCAATAAAATGACTTTTGCCAGTTTCCAAAACTCAATCCCTCTCAAAGAACTAAAATTTACCGCTATTGAGAAGAATCAAAGCAACGATCCATTGTCTGTGAAGACATTCCTGAAGACAAGTCCCACAAATTTTTCAAATAATAAGTGCAAGAGTTGGCCAAGATGACTCCTTTAAAGGATTGTTATGTTTATAAATAAATTCAGTCACATTGTTTGATTATAATAGTTGTATGGTTTGGCGGAAAGAACATGGATTTTGTTATCAGGCATACTGACTTCGATTATTGATTTTACCTATTAAACAGATGTACGACTATGGGCCACTTTTTTTCAGGTTTTTTCCAATTTTTTGTTGTGATAAAATATATATAACAGAAAATTTACTATCTTCACCATCTTTAAGTGTACAATTTCATAGTACTAAGTACATTTATATGGTCATGCAACCATCACCACCATCCATCTCTAGAACACATTTCATCTTGCAGAACTGAAACTCTACACCTATTAAACAATAACTCCCATGACTTCCCTTTCCCCAACGTCTGATAACCACCATTCTACTCTCTGTTAGTATGAGTTAGGCTTTTTCCTCCTTTGGATTCTACATAAAGGTGAGATCATGCAATATTTGTCTTTCTCTGTCTGGCTTATTTCACTTAGCATACTGTCCTCCCGGTTCATCATGTTGTTGCAAATGGCAGGATTTCCTTCTTTTTAAAGGCTGAATGACATTCCACTATATATATAATACCACACTTTTGTTATCCATTCATTCATCGATGGACATTTAGGTTGTTTCTATATCTTGGCTACTGTGAATAATGCTGCAATGAACATGAGAGTGCAGATTATCTCTTTGAGATAGTGATTTTATTTCCTTTGGATATATACTCAGAAATAGGATAGCTGGATCATATTATTGTTCTTTTAATTTTTGAGGAACTTCTATACTGTTTTCCATAATGGCTATCCCAAGTTACTTTCCCACCAACAGTACGTGAGAATTTACATGGGCCACTTGCTTATCATCTCTAAGACTGTTTCATCATCTGATAAAATGGAGATAATATCTATATCATAAATGTATTGTGAGCATCAAATAAATGAAAAGTATTTAGTACTAAATATGCACCATTTGAAAACCAGATTATTCTGCAGCAGTCCTATCAGAGACTTGGTGTGTTCCTGGAGACCTCCCACTGATGCAAAGGACAGCTTCTTTTAAGAAAGATAGAAGCACTGGCAAGGGGAGGCTTATCACACAGTAACTCAGACCTCATTAATGGTTCTTAGGAATGATGAAGGCTAAGTGTCATCCACTAGGTAAAAAATCAATCCCTAGTAGTTCAGCAAGTCAAGAAACTTAGTTTTATTTTGTATTTAATTCCAAAATGGTGTTTTAAAGAAACATTTATATTGCTAATGAAGACAGGTGCTGTCTAAATCTTGTTCACTGAATTATTATGTGATGAGATCATTGCTTAGAATTCTGAATAATCCACCAGGTCAGTCAATTCCTCTTGCCTGCTTTATAATGATAAATAGCCCATGAAGTGTTCCTTCTGGCAATGCCCTTCCTCATTTATAATGTCTTATACAATCAAAGAGGAAATACTTCATCTTGTATATAAATTTGACACTAATTATGTGGTCAGCCGAAGCCTTCCTGTCCCTGGCCCTTTTGCCCAAGCAGTCTTCTTCCTGCATAGCGGTTCAGGACTCAGGTGCTGAGTAGACCTACTGGACCTCACTTCAGAAGGGTTATTAGTCTCCTTGGAATCATCCCTTTGAGCTCTCTTCTCTCTCATGTTCAGATTGGACTGCATATTCTGCACTGCTTTGTCAGAGAGAGAGAAGTTATATAAAGATGCGAGAATAGGAGTTGGTATAGAAAGGAATCTGAATTACTGTCCTTGCCAGAAGTTTAAGTGAATGGTTTATAACACTTTGGGGGTCAAGGACCCTCTCTAAAATTCTGTGGAAGCTATAGCTCTTCTCCCAAGAAATCTGCTCATGTTCATATACACAGAAAATTTCACACTCCATTTCCAAGAGTTTATGTACCTCTTCAAGTACATCCATAAGCCCCAGGGCAGTAGTCTATAATAATGACCACCACATCATGAAATTCAGACTATCTGCAATTCATATGGCAAAGATATGAGAATCATTATGTTAAAATGTCTGATGCTTTACAGTTAGTTGATTTTCTAGTGTTCCACTTGGGACTTTCCTCTGTCCCCACTTTCTCTGGATAGTCTCATCCATTCCTCAAGCTTCAACTGCCCTCTCTGAGTGGTCAACCTTTTTTCTCCCCATTTGGAAAACTCATGAAAGTTACAAAACCTCTATCCAGAAACACACACATACATGTATATCCTCTCAGTTTTGCACCCAACCTTCAAGGCACTCATGTGCTACTTATAGCCCATCCATGGGCCCAGGATTAGGAACCCCTGGATTAGAAGGAACCAGATCTCCATGTATGAAGTAGATTCAGACATTTAGCATTTCTACTTGGTTTTTAAATCTATTTTAGTAGTTAATAGAAGCAAAGTTTAAGAGCTGTATAATGCAGTCTCAGATCTTCCTGCTTTTAGCTTCAGTACGGAAATCCTGATCAAGTCCCAAATGCCAAAAATGTTGTTGGCTCACATAGAACTCTGCAGAGCCTAATCTCATTCCCCAGACTCTGCTACAGCCCTTCCTGGTACTGTGAATAAGCAGCCAGGTACAGGCCTTGGTCAACTGTGGTCATTTAGGGATTAAGTCAACTTGTTTTATTACTATACCAAACCATGAAGGAAACTCAGTCTCTTTCCATTAAAAATAGTATCTTGTGCAAATAATAAATGCTGTAAAGGGTGTGGAGAAAAAGTAACCCTCCTACACTGTTGGTGGGAATGTTAATTGGTGCAGTCACTATGGAGAACAGTATGGAGGTTCCTTAAAAAACGAAAAACAGAGCTACCATATGATCCAGCAATCCCACTTCTGGGCATATATCCAGAGAAAATCATAATTCAAAAAGACACAGGCACCCCAATGTTCATTGCAGCACTGTATACAATAGCTAGGTCATAGAAGCAACCTAAATGTCCATCAACAGAGGAATGGATAAAGAAGATGTGGTACATATATACAATGGAATATTACTCAGCCATAAAAAAGAATGAAATAATGCCATTTGCAGCAACATGGATGGACCTAGAGATTCTCTTACTGAATGAAGTAAGTCAGACAAACCCAAATATCATATGATATCACTTATATGGTGAATCTAAAAAAATAATATAAATGAACTTATTTACAAAACAAATAGATTCACAGACATATAAAACAAACTTACTGTTACCAAAGGGGATAGCGGTGGCAGGGGGGCGGGTGGGGATAAATTAGGAATTTTGGATTAACATATACACACTACTATATATAAAATAGATAAACAACAAGGACCTACTGTACAGCACAGGGAAGTAAATTCAAGGTCTTGTAATAATCTATAATGGAAAAGAACCTGAAAAGGAATATGTATACACAACTGAATCACTTTGCTGTACCTGAAGCTGACACATTGTAAATTAACTCTACTTCAAAAAAAAAGACAAATAAAAGAATTAAGGAATAAAAAGAAAGGTATCTTGTGGGTTAACGCAGTCCCTTTAGATAATTCTCAGTGTTTCAGAATTTCAACTCCCCCCCCCACCAACCCCCAACACACCAGCCACCTCTATGTCCTTCCTCTCTAAGATGGCGACTGAGAGGGAGCAACCAGTAGACATGGGTATCCTTGTGTGGCTCCTCACTGGCCTCTACAGTAATGCCCTCAGCAATGCTCTCTCCCCCCACAACACTGGGCACCCTGCTGGCATTTCATGATGAAGTCTGGGGCTTGTGGAATATAGCATCTATGGTTGCAGCCCATGTAGGCCCAGGGTTTTTCACCACCCTGCTGTCTTGGTCCCACTTCTCCCCCTACCTGCCTTTCAGATCTTCTGAATCTCAGCCACATTCTCCATCCAGCCCTTAGATGAGGCTGTCTACCTGCAATCTCTGCCATGTGGTCACTTTGCTCCTCATGGCAGTGGCCCCATGGCAGACCTGCTGGCTTTCAACATTCAGCTATTTTCCACGTCCTCCACTGGGAACATGTAGAACCTTCTGGATCAGTGTATGCCAGGTAGGAGCTGGGGGAGACATGACTCTCCCTCTGACTAGATATGTCATGTATCCATTTCTTTTATCATCACACCTTGTTAGTGAGGGGGCACAGAAAGGTGGTGTCTCTGAGTTCCAAAGACCAAATTGGGCCTAATTCCACCAATTTTCAATTTTCCCCCAAACTTGGTTAGAAAAATGTTTGTCAAACCTTCACTTACCCCCTCAGGTTCCACTCTTATGCTGGTGAGATGGAGCGGGGAGGGAGTAACACTGGTGTCTGGTCTCTTACTCTACCTTCTTTCTCTCTCCCTCCTACCTCTCAGAATGCTCCACTTTTGTTCCTGGATAGTGTACCCTTCACTTGAATCATATACTGAGTTCTCCCAATCTAGTAAATCTCTAGAAAGCCAGACCTGCCTCTTAAAAAAACCCCAAAGAAACAAAACAGCTTCACTGAGGTATAATTTACATACCATGTGATGACTTTTTAGTAAAGTCATCGAGTTATATAACTATCACTATATTTCCAGTTTTAGAATATTTTCATTATCCCAATAAAATAATTCATGCTCATGTACAGTTAATCTGCTTTTCTAACCCTAGGCTCCAGGCAACTACTAATCTGCTTTCTGCCTCTATGGATTTGCCTATTCTGGACATTTCATACAAATGGAATCATATGATATGTGGCCTTCTGTGTCTGGCTGCTTTTACTTAGCATAGTGTTTTGGAGGGTAATTCATGTTGTAGCATGTATTAACACATCATTCCTTTGTAAGTCTGAATAATATTCCGCGGTATGGATATACCACATTTTATTTATTCATTAACCTGTTGATAGAAATTTGGATTATTTCCACTGTTTGCCTATTGTGAATAGTGCTGCTTTGAACACTGATGTATGGTGAAAGGAGAAGGAGCTTAGGTTTAAAGCCTGACTCTACCATTTAGTAGCTATATAATGTTAAGCAAGGTGTTCGTCCTCCCTAAGCCTCAGGACCCTTAACTGTAAAATGAACTCAGTATCCTCATTTGCTTCACAGGGTTGTTGAATGATCAAATTATATAGCATCTGTAAAGTATCTAGAACATGGCAGGTACTCAGCATATGATAGCTCTTATTACTGTGTATAACATGTTTTTAAAATGGAGATGAGATGTTAGAAACTGGATGCCATTCACTGGCATTCATGAGTGTGGATTTCATAAAGTTAGCAGGAAACTTACACTTAAGACGAGCAGTGTGCCTCATCCAGAAGATGACCAGTAGACTTGAGCTTGAGATATGGCAGAAAATGCTCATGGAAGGAGGTAGGAAGGATATTTACTACAGGTAAATGAAGAAAAGCTATTTGATCCCCAGAAAATCACGACTTTCCCTTCAAGCCATGGTGGGGCATATAAAAGGTACTGTGCAATTGCATGTTGGCCTTACATGGTGCCCTCTTCCCATTCCTTTACAGGCACACTGACTTTGCTGTCATTTAAACATCCTCAGCCTGCTCTCAACTCAGGGAGTGTTCACTTGCTGGTCTCTTCACCTGAAACTATCTTCCCTGGGATACTGTGTGACTTACAACCTCACTTCCTTCAGATCTTTCCTTAAATGTCACCTTTTCAGTGATGTTTTCCCTAATCACCCAATGTTTTTTATGAATTTTTGAATTTTATTTTATTTATTTTTTTATACAGCAGGTTCTTATTAGTTATCCATTTTATACATGTTAGTGTATATATGTCAATCCCAATCTCCCAGTTCATCCCACCACCACAACCACCACCACCACCACTTTCCCCCCTTGGTGTCCATACGTTCGTTCTCTATGTCTGTGTCTCAATTTCTGCCCTGCAAACCGGTTCATCTGTACCATTTTTCTAGGTTCCACATATATGCGTTAATAGACGATACTTGTTTTTCTCTTTCTGACTTAATTCACTCTGTATGACAGTCTCTAGATCCATCCACGTCGCAACAAATGACCCAATACCGTTCCTTTTTTGTCTGAGTAATATTCCATTGTATATATGTACCACATCTCCATCCATTCATCTGTCAATGGCCATTTAGATTGTTTCCATGACCTGGCTATTGTAAACAGTGCTGCAATGAACATTGGAGTGCATGTGTCTTTTAAAATTATGGTTTTATTCTAACTGGTGTGAGGTGATGCCTCATTGTAGTTTTGATTTGCATTTCTCTAATAATTAGTGATGTTGAGCAGCTTTTCATGTGCTTCTTGGCCATCTGTATGTCTTCTTTGGAGAAATGTCTATTTAGGTCTTCTGCCCATTTTTGGATTGGGTTGCTTTTTTAATATTGAGCTGCATGAGCTGTTTATATATTTTGGAGATTAATCCTTTGTCCACTGATTCGTTTGCAACTATTTTCTCCCATTTTGAGGGCTGTCTTTTCAACTTGTTTATGGTTCCCTTTGCTGTGCAAAAGCTTTTAAGTTTCATTAGGTCCCATTTGTTTATTTTTGATTTTATTTCCATTACTCTAGGAGATGGATCAAAAGAGATCTTGCTGTGATTTATGTCAAAGAGTGATCTTCCTATGTTTTCTTCTAGGAGTTTTATAGTGTCTGGTCTTACATTTAGGTTTCTAATCCATTTTTAGTTTATTTCTGTGTATGGTGTTAGGGAGTGTTCTAATTTCATTCTTTTACATGTAGCTGTCCAGTTTTCCCATCACCACTTATTGGAGAGACTGCCTTTCCTCCATTGTATGTCCTTGCCTCCTTTGTCATAGATTAGTTGACCACAGGTGTGTGGGTTTACCTCTGGGCTTTCTATCTTGTTCCATTGATCTATATTTCTGTTTTTGTGCCAGTACCATATTGTCTTGATTACTGTAGCTTTGTAGTACAGTCTGAAGCCAGGGAATCTGATTCCTCCAGCTCCATTTTTTTCCCTCAAGATTGCTTTGGCTATTTGGGGTCATTTTTGTCTCCATAGAAATTTTAAGATTTTTTGTTCTAGTGCCGTAAAAAATGCCATTGGTAATTTGATAGAGATTGCATTGAATCTGTAGATTGCTTTGGGTAGTATACTCATTTTCAAAATATTGATTATTCTAATCCAAGAACATGGCATATCTCTCCATCTGTTGGTATCATCTTTAATTTCTTTCATCAGTGTCTTATAGTTTTCTGCATACAGGTCTTTTGTCTCCCTAGTAGGTTTATTCCTTGGTATTTTATTCTTTTTGTTGCAGTGGTAAATGGCAGTGTTTCCTTAATTTCTCTTTCAGATTTTTCATCATTAGGGTATAGGCATACAAGAGATTTCTGTGTATTAATTTTGTATCCTGCATCTTTACCAAATTCATCAATTAGCTCTAGTAGTTTTCTAATGGCATCTTTAGGATTCTCTATGTATAGTATCATGTCATCTGCAAACAGTGACAGTTTTACTTCTTCTTTTCCAGTTTGTATTCCTTTCATTTCTTTGTCTTCTCTGATTGCCATGGCTAGGACTTCCAAAATTATGTTGAATAACAGTGGTGAGAGTGGACATCCTTGTCTTGTTCCTGATCTTAGAGGAAATGCTTTCAGTTTTTCACCATTGAGAATTATATTGAAGAATCCTTGCATCCCTGGGATAAATCCCATTTGATCATGGTGTATGATCCTTTTAATGTGTTGTTGGATTCTGTTTGCTAGTATTTTGTTGAGGATTTTTGCATCTATTTTCATCAATGATATTGGTCTGTAATTTTCTTTTTTGTAGTATCTTTGCCTGGTTTTGGTATCAGGGTGATGGTGGTCTCATAGAATGAGTTTGGGAGCATTCCTTCCTCTGCAATTGTTTGGAAGAGTTTGAGAAGGATGGGTGTTAGCTCCTCTCTAAATGTTTGATAGAATTCACCTGTGAAGCCATCTTGTCCTGGACTTCTGTTTGTTGGAAGATTTTTAATCACAGTTTCAATTTCATTACTTGTGATTGGTCTGTTCATATTTTCTGTTTCTTCCTGGTTCACTCTTCGAAGTTTATACCTTTCTAAGAATTTGTCCATTTCTTCCAGGTTTTCCATTTTACTGGCATGGAGTTGCTTGTAGTAGTCTCTTAGGATGCTTTGTATTTCTGCGATGTCTGTTGTAACTTCTCCTTTTTCATCTCTAATTTTATTGATTTGAGTCCTCTCCCTCTTTTTCTTGATGAGTCTGGCTAATGGTTCATCAATTTTGTTTATCTTCTCAAAGAACCAGCTTTTACTTCTATTGATCGTTGCTATTGTTATCTTTGTTTCTATTTATTTCTGCTCTGACCTTCATGATTTCTTTCCTTCTGCTAACTTTGGGTTTTGTTTGTTTTTCTTTCTCTAGTTACTTTAGGTGTAAGGTTAAGTTGTTTGAGATTTTTCTTGTTTCTTGAGGTAGGGTTGTATAGCTGTAAACTTCCCTCTTACAACTGCTTTTGCTGCATCCCATGGGTTTTGGATCATCGTGTTTTCATTGTCATTTGTCTCTAGGTATTTTCTGATTTCCTCTTTGATTTCTTCAGTGATCTCTTGGTTATTTAGTAACGTATTGTTTAGCCTCCCTGCGTTTGTGTTTTTTATGG
>NC_041234.1:89632626-89644910 GCF_002837175.3 Physeter macrocephalus | reverse complement strand
AATCTTGGTTGTAGGTTCTTCCCTTTCATCACTTGAAGTATATCATGCCATTCCCTTCTGGCTTGTTGAGTTTCTGCTGAGAATTTAGCTGTTAACCTTATGGGAGTTCCCTTGTATGTTATTTGTCGTTTTTCCCTTGCTGCTTTCAATAATTTTTCTTTGTCTTTAATTTTTGACAATTTGATTACTATGTGTCTTGGTGTGTTTCTCCTTGGGTTTATCCTGTATGGGACTCTCTGTGCTTCCTGGACTTGGGTGGCTATTTCCTTTCCCATGTTAGGGAAGTCTGCTATTGATTCCTTCTAGTGTAGTTTTCATTTCAGTTATTGCATTGTTCACCTCTGTTTGTTTGTTCTTTAATTCTTCTAGAGCTTTGTCAAACATTTCTTGCATCTTCTCGATCTTTGCCTCCATTCTTTTTCCGAGGTCCTGGATCATCTTCACTATCATTATTCTGAATTCTTTTTCTGGAAGGTTGCCTATCTCCACTTCATTTAGTTGTTTTTCTGGGGTTTTATCTTATTCCTTCATCTGGTACATAGCCCTCTGCCTTTTCATCTTGTCTTTTTTTCTGTGAATGTGTTTCTTTTTTCCACAGGCTGCAGGGTTGTAGTTCTTCTTGCTTCTGCTGTCTGCCCTCTCCCTAATCACCCAATTTAAAGTAGCCCCTTAGCACTCCTTACTCTGCTTTCTTGCTTGTGTTATTTTCTCCATATCACTTTTCACCATCTAATATACTGTCTAATGGCAACTCCAGGAGGGTAGGGTTTTTACCATTATTGTTCAGTTCTACATCCCCAGGGCTCAAAACAGTACCTGGCATATTTTAGGTGCTCAAAAAAATTGTTTTTTCAAAGAACAAGTGATTTTACTCAATGTCAGTACATTCACATGCCCAGGATCAATGGTCAAAGAAACTACAACAAAGGGGATGGGGAAGAGAAATGAATGTGAAGTGAGGAGTGAGGCAGACTCTCATAGAGCTCCTTCCTCTATATGTTATTCTAGAGGCCTGCTAATAAGGTCTACAGATCAGTGGAAATATGAAAAGGAACAATTGATTTCCAGTTACAAGCGGCAAAAATCAGGGAGTCTGGGTCACATACGAGATCACGTTTACTTTGGCTTACACTCCAAGTAGATCGGCAGCTCAAAGGATACAAATGAGTTAAAGATACCAGGGTTGACTTTTCTGTCCACGGTCTCCCTTGCATGTCTCAGAGGCATGCCCTAAGTTCTGTAGACTAGGCATCCCACACAGAGGGAAACACCTACCAGGTTAGGAGAGTGAACTTTGAGCTTGCTGTATTTTACACCTTCCTTGCCCCCATATTCATCACCCAGAGATAACTCATACTGCTATAGAAGGCAGTAATTCCTCTATTCAGGAAGTCATATCACCCAGGCCCAATTTTGGCGCTGGGGCCTTAAAGTCTTTGCTGTGCCAGCACTGGGGCAACCTCTGATTTTCTGTGCCTGTACACAGGATCTAAGAGTTTTCCATTTTTGTCCTCACTAGGGCCTCCTTTGGTCATGTCCAGCCATGGCAAATTACACCAGGTGCAGCTGATGTGTGATATCATATTGGCAAGAGCAATAGAAGAAAGGCAGCATGCATTCAAAATATATAAAGATCATGCTTAAGAGGCAGGAGCCGACATTGGTGAAAGAAAGCATAAAGCTATAAATATGGTGGCTCAAGTGAGAAGTGTCGTTGTGGGAGATGGAAAGGTGGAAGAAGAGCCAGAGTTCTTGACTATTGTTTTTTGGGAAATATGATAATAAAAGAAATTGGTTTGTGGGAATAAAGACATCAGAAAATGAAAGGACCATGTGGAGTTTGGGGAGTTTTCAGTAAGAAATTATAGGACTCATCGAGAAATTTCTGGTGCCAGTTCCCTGTTCACTGCATGGCTCCCTTCACAGTATTACGTCTGCCGGTGGGGACCTTTGGCATGACCCTCAGGAGTTATAGTGAGAAGGCAGGTTGTCACCAGAGAAAGAAATGTTGGACATCATCAGTAAAGGATTCTGTGACTTCTGAGCTTTAGTGTTTCAAGTTTAAGGAAGTAGAAAACAGTAATTGGAGGCTAGCTTCCAATTTGCCAGTCCATGTAGAACATAGGCTCAGAAAATGTCACACAAGAACTTTTCAGCCAATATTATGAGAGGAAAAAAATAGCAAGTTAATGGCCATAAAGAGTTTATGGGGTCCTGTTAAACAGAGTGGAGTTATGAGGGTCAAAGACAAAAAAATCATAATTTGAGCGATGAAAGAGTTGAGCACCTGAACGGGTGACTCGCATCCCGGAAATAATGATAAATAAGGATAACAATGGGTACTGCGGAGTACTGATTTCATGAGGAATCTATAAATACTCCCTATGAGCTTATTATTGAATTTGCTCATGGGAAATTTATAAATATAAAATGTTTATAATAAAGGAAAAGATTGCCCTTTCTTTAGTCATAGTTCTAAGCAGTGAACAAGGAACCATGGGGACGTCCCTGGTGGTCCAGTGGTTAAGACTCTGCGCTTCCAGTGCAGGGGGCATGGGTTCAATCCCTGGTCAGGGAACTAAGATCCCACATGCCACATGGCGTGGCAAAAAGACAAAACAAAACAAGGAACAATGGAAATGATTTTAAGGCACTGGTCCCATGGAAAGCAGTGCCAAATTGGGAGGTGAAGCTGGTTATATTCACATTATTCTTGGTCTCTTCCACATTTTCCTATGGTTTAGTGGTGCCAAAAGGGACATAAGGGGGCAGTGGGAGGAGGAGGGCTCCTCTAGACACCTAAGTAGCGAAGATCCAGTGCCTCAGATTAATTTCATATGTAGAACTTTCTCCAAATCGGTCAGAATGTACTGAAGTAGAGAAAATTGTTAATCTGCAATCAAAAATAAATAATTTTTACAAGCAACATTGTTTTCAACAATAACAATATAGTGTGTGAAAGAACATGAGCCTAGGAATCCATGCCAGTTCTATTCCTAAGTCTGCCCCTGCCAGGCACAGCAGACAATCAACATGTGCTGCTCCCTCCTAAGCTTAAATGGCCAATTAAATGGGCATGACAAGATCAAAATAAGGAAAAATCTACATTTCCACAGAATCCAAGGAAGGGAGCCCTTCAAATGACAAAGACTTTGCATGATTCCTGCACCCATATCCTACTTCTTGCCTAGTGATATTATGGATGAAGTGTCCTTTTTCCCACTTTATTAGGAATCTTACACTATTATCTATTTTTCTCCTTTATCTTCAATTTCCTGTGATCTTTTGGCTCATTCCCATTGCCATTTAAATAGAGTCTAGCTTCTCCCATCTTAATAAACACTGCTGGGACCCCACATACCCCTTCCATATTGCCGGAATGTTCATTCAGGGTGAAAGAAGGTACAGATGTAAAATAAATCTAATATAAATGAGGTTAAGTAAAAACGTTGTAGTCCTAAGTCTGAACATGGATATTGTTTGAAAGCAATGAAAGCAGTATCAGAGTTGGAAGGTGAAGCTGGTTAGATTAGCACTATGCTTGGTGTCCTCCGTTTTTCCCATGTGTCTTTTGTGTCTCAGAGTATCATTCCTTTGCTCTGTGATTAAGAATTGTGTGGTTCATGGGGATATAAAATAATGAGACATTTTCCCATGCAACAAATACATTCACTAAGGAATTTATACATTTTGTTCTGAGGTAATTTTTTTTCCCTGAGGTAATTTTTGTACAACAAAAAGCCTGGAGTGGTTCCCAAAGTATCAATTTGTTAGTCTGTGCCAAATAGGATATCAGAATAAACATAACAAAAGTAATCCAAAAGAGCCAATTTGATGGCATGTCCTGGTTGTGGAGAATAACAGGTGACTGTAAACCCACACTTCTGTTTGAAAATCAAAAGTATGGGCTATGTCTAGATACTTGATTTTTAGAACTGTATCCAAGTTAGGTCTTTAATAATGGACACTAAGTCCTTATGTCATGCTATCTCTACCCTCAAGTGTCACTGAATTGCAGACAATGAAGATTTTTCATAATTAACCACATTTGCAATTCCTGGCACAAATTTCCTCTTGATGAAAGGTCAGGTACCAAACTTAGGTCGGAAATACACATTCCCGTTAGGAGATGTAAACTATTATATAGAGAACGGATAAACAACAAGGTCCTTCTGTATAGCACAGGGAACTATATTCAATATCCTGTGATAAACAATAATGGAAAAAATATTAAAAAAAGAATGTCTGTATAACTGAGTCACTTTGCTGCACAGCAGAGATTACCACAACACTGTAAATCAGCTATACTGCAATTAAAAAATAAAATTAAAAAAAAGAAATATACATTCCCAGATGTCATCCCCAAAAATATATGAACTCATAATGGAGAGATATCGGTACAGTTTTTTCCCAATTGCCTTTGCAAAGGATGTATGATATATTGATGAAAAGTTGAAACGTAGCATCATCTACATTATAATGTTTAGTTTCATCTTGAAGTAGTTTATACACTGGCAAGTGAGGATAGCCATCTATCATAGTATAGAGTTCAGTACATGTGAAAGAGAATTATAAGAAATATTAAAGCTATGTGACTGAATCACATCACGTATTCCATTCAATTCTGGAACAGTTTTAATTAATCAAGAATGAGCCAAAACCATGAAAAATGAACTCAAGGGACTTGAAAGTTAGAATTGTAAAGACCAAAACTAAATATTTTTTATTGTGCCTTGATATAGTTACTAAGAGTTTTACTGTGGATAATTTTTATGTCCATGTTGAACACTCATTGTGGCAGAAAGAAATTTACTTCTCAACACTTGTGCTTTCTAAAGGATAGAACAAGACAAAGAGACTGCACCATCTTGGTTTTGGGTTATAATGAAGGCTATTTAAAAACAGTCTTTGGATGATTACTATTTTTCATCTTCTTTTCCCACATGCCTCTCTGTTAATATGATACTAACTGCCTCAGTCAGGCTTGGTGAGATTGGCCAGGTCAGCAAGGCCTAGAAATGGGCCAACCGCAGGACGATGATTCAGGTAGGTAGAGGGTTGACCTCAGGAAGAGCACAGGAACCTGGCCATAAGCACTAAGGTTAATATACAGCTCTCCCATCTCCAGGAGCGCTTTGGGTTGACAGTCATGGCCAGCCACCAGTTTTGTAGGAACTGAGTGCCAAGCAGAAACTCAGACATACAAGAAAGTGTGTCTGTAAGAACTGGAGGGCAACTCAAGTGGCTTTGCCAACAAGAACCATGTCAGAGACCTATTATGAGAACAAAGTGTAGAAATAGAGCAGGACCCTCCAAGAGATCGACTTTATAACTGGACAATACGTACAGTCTCTTATATTCTCCTTGTCTGTGGCTTGATTTTCACCAGAGCTTTGGAGCAAGGTTAATCCTATCAGTGGGATTTTACAGCCCTGATTGTGATGTTGAAGCCTGCTAGGCAGAATTAGGTAGGGCATTGCTCACTAAATAAGCAAGTTCTTTTAGTACAGGAGTTGCAAACTATGGCCTGCTGCCGGTTTTGCTGTGGTCCACAAGCTAAGAATAATTTTTATATTTTTAAGTTGAAAAAAATCAAAAGTATATTTTTATGACACATGAAAATTTATGAAATTCAAATTCCAAGGTCCATAAATGAAGATTTATGGGAATGGAGCCACACCCATTTGTTTACATATCGTCTATGGCTGCTTTCATGCTACAATGACAGAGCTGAGAACTCAAGACAGATACCATATGGCCTGCAAAGCCTCAGACGTGTGCTATCTGGACCTTTATAGAAAAAGTTTGCCAACCCTGGTTTAGTGTATAAACTCCACTGATATACAGAAATCTCATAGCCCAATATTTAGGGCCAGATCATGTTTAATTCCTTAAGAAGTTGCAGTCAATTCTGGTCGAAGTTAGCAGTCAAGGAGTATGATGTTTTTGCTACTATTTAAGCACTGGCAAATAGAGGAGTTGAATGAAACAAAGTATATGAAGTAGGCTTCTGTTAAACCCTGCCTTTCCTAGCTCTGCTCTGACAGAGGCTAGGAGTATTCTACCTCCTACATCTAGTGAGCCAAATCCTGCCTAAGAGAGCAGGATATTAGGCATCTCATGCTGCCAGTAGGAATAATAGAATAGACATTGCTACCCAAGGTCTCTATGTCTGATGTGTGCTCACTGAATTGCCTCCTCTTCCCTGACACAGTAGTGTTGGGCTAACCTCTGTGGTTTGGCTTTTGGCCCTGGTTCTCTGATTAGAGCTATAATTCTCAGCTTGAGGCTAGACCTTCCCCTGAGTTCCCTGCTGACTGACTAGGGCACTGATTCTCAAAGAAATCCTTTCTACTGTATTGCCCCTGGGAGCTGGATCCTGCTCTGCATGGCTTCCTCTTTTAGCTGGTCTCCTTCTCTAATCCTAATAGATGATCTGATATCAGGTCTTGCCATCAAATGTTTAGTCCTGCTGCTTCTCTTACCCCAACTCCATGACCTGATCATGCCTTTAATAAAGTGTGCCTCAACCTTTGAATCCTGATTTGATGTACTAAACGCAATCTTGAGGGTATAGTCCTACAACCAAGTTAGTCCATGTAATTTCAGTTAGGCCCTCTCCAAGATTCTTTCCTACCCCTTCCTCTTGTTCTTTTTTCTGAGGTCTCAGCATGCATCATGGTCCAGTCTATATTAATTATTCAATACAATAGGCAATGGATCAGAGACAATTAGAGCTGGAAGGACTCTTACAAGTTACTTACAGATGAGAAGATCAATTAGGAGGTCCACAAAAGGGAATACCCATATTAATTCAGTCTAAGAACTAAGGAATAAGGAGCCCCATATCCTCCAAGAGTTGTCTTGGAAATAAAAACTAAATCAAATGTAGTAAACTGTCTTTAATGAGTCAATTCTGAATTTATTTATTTTTGGTCCATCATAAAAAAGCCAAATAAACAAAAGTGAGGAGAAATCAAAATGAGTGTAATAAGTCTGCCCCCAGGAAGAATGAAACCCATAATTTGAGGCCAATATGCAAATGGATTAGTTTTGCTAAGATACCTCATGGCCTACCACTTCAGTTCCCTTTTTAATTTTTGACAATTGTCTCATGAATTAAATGACCACTTTAATGCCTAAATCTTTACAAGGAAAATCTCCAAATAAAATCTCAAATTGTACTTGCTCACTTGCATTCCAATTTAACGACCAGAACAGCAGAAGAACTGACCAAATCAGAAAGGATTCCAGCTTCCAATTAGTCCCGCTCTATCTACAGAGGCTAAGTGAAAGGAGAACTGAGGCATTTATGGCAATTGTGCATGGAAATTAGGCAAAAATTCCCCGCTATCATGGGAAAGTGGTGGTGGAGGTAGAGTGGGAATAGAGATTTGCATAGAATCCACCTCCCCTGGCTAATTATTCAGAACTGTTTCCCTGTAGGGACACAGTCCATATCTTGTGTGTGATTGCTGAACCAGACCACAGCATAGCAGGTCCAATCAGTTAAGCAATCTTAAAGATCAGTTGATGCATCTTCCCTCTAGGTTCTTGCTGCTGTGAATGGTCACAAGATCATGAAGATGGTTGAATTATTTGATTAATCATGCCTCAGTGTTCAATGTAGCTACCACATGTAGATTATATATAATTACATTTATTGTAACAGCTCATGCTCTGCCCTAACACTTCTAATATTTGAAAAGTTTAATAGCTCTTGGCTGGCTATGGCCAAGCACATAGTAGGCAGAAAAAATATCTGTTGACTGGCATTTAATGACTAACTGTACAAAGTGTAATAGTATAATGTAGACATTCTCTTGAAATTAGAAGTATGCCTTGGATTAGGCCAGTGGTTCTTAACAAGGGATGCTTTTGCCACCCACTCCCGGGGACATTGGACAATGTCTTGAGACATTTGGGGCTGGCCCAGCTGAGAACGGCAGTGCTTCTGGCATGTATTGGGTAGAGGCCAGGGATGCTGCTTAACAAGCCACAGTGCACAAGATATGCCCTTGAAAAAATTTATCTGGTCCAAAATGTTGAGTCCCCGGCTGAGAAATTCCAGACTAGGCAGATAAGAGATATGGAATAGGGCTTCCCTGGTGGCGCAGTGGTTAAGAATCTGCCTGCCAATGCAGGGGACACGGGTTCGATCCCTGGTCCGGGAAGATCCCACATGCTGCGGAGCAACTAAGCCTGTGCACCACAACTACTGGGCTTGCGAGCCACAACTACTGGGCCCATGTGCCACAACTACTGAAGCCCACACACCTAGAGCCCATGCTCCGCAACCAGAGAAGCCACTGCAATGAGAAGCCCACAACAAAGAGTAGCCCTCGCTCGCCACAGCTAGAGAGGGCCTGTGCGCAGCAACGAAGACCCAAAGCAGCCAAAAATGAATAAATAAAATAAATAAATTTATAAAAATAAATAAATAAAAGAGGAGGCTAGAACACATGGTGACATATCGGAAAACTTTAAAAAAAACACAATGCCCTGAACTCAATAATTATTTTTTTTAAAAAAGAGATATGGAATAATTTAGCTTTTTAAAAGTAGATAAGGAGGGATGAATAGGTAGAACACAAAGGATTTTTAGGGCAGAGCAACTGCTATGCACGATACTATAATGGTGGATACATGCCATCGTACCTTTGTCAAAACCCATAGAATTCTCAATATCCAGATTGAATCCTAGTAATATAAACTACGGACTTTGGGTGATAAAGATGCGTCAGTGTAGGTTCGTTAACTGCAACAAACGGTGCAGGATGTTGACAGTGGGGGAGGCTATGTGTGTGTAGGCATGGGATACATGGGAACTCTCTGTACTTTCTGCTCAGTTTTGCTGTGAACCTAAAAATGCTGTAAAAATAGTCCATTTTTCAACAAGTAGACGAGTAGCTGGGAAGAGAATTTTGGTTTTCAAAAATTAGTCAGGTTGTCATTATTCTAAAATATTTTGGAGGAAACTGAAGATTTATAAGATTTACTTTATGCTTCAAAGTGACAAATATTGTCATGTAACATATTTTTCTTGTTTCTTTCCATTTGGTTTTTTTTAAAGGAAATTATTTCCATTAGCCACCTTAATTAAGACCAATTTCAAATTGCACTTGTGGTACTCTCAAATGTATGTTTTTCCCCAGCACAGGGCCTGATCCCATGACTGGTTTCTGAAGTTGAGTTTCTGAATCAGTTTAGGAAAACCTACTTGTAATTTTCCGTCTTTATTACTAGCAATGAAGAGCTGAAAAGGAGCTTCCAGTATGCTGCTTTTTGCAATGCACACGAGAGCAATTATAAATTCACCTAAATCCAGTATGAGGATCTAAAATTTTTGTGATGCAAGAGGAGGAAAAAAGAGTGCTGGTGAAAGAAACTTCAGTCTGCAGCTTGCTAGACTTACTAGGAAAGATAGTACTATCTCCCATATCTAAAATCCCATTCACAAAGAACAGCATGATCTACAAAAGTTATTTCCAGTAGACTCATGGCTATAAAAAAAATCTCTCAATAAATCCTATTTTTCAGCAGACACTTCTTGAATTACTGAAATATGAACTTTGAGGACTTTTAACATTTGCTGGTATTTTCATTATTTTTTCTTTTTTAAAGCTTCAGTAATTAAATGTCAAGCACTGTAATAACAAAGTGCTAAGATTATAAATTTAAACTCATGAAAATTCAGGAAATATGCAGAACTCTCTAAGAGTAACAGGACACATCCCAAGCTGTATGTCTGACTATTAAAATTATAGGAAATAGTTTGTTCAAGAATCAACATTATTTACCACATAGCATTTGGAATTTTATGCTATTATCACGGCCTATATATCATTGTGACTTTTATGAAAAATTTTTAGCTTTTCTTTTTGCCAAGTTCAAACACCTAACCTAATATTTCATTTCCAAGTATTTTTTTCAGTACCTAGAACCCTAGTCTATTATTATAGTTTATGAATAAGTAAAGCTTCCTACTTCCTCTACTGAACTCCTCAAGGTCAGGAACCATGTCTTATTCATCTAATAGCACGATGTCTATCTAGCATACTTCCTGGCATAAGAGGTTACCAATGAATATTTATTGAATTTAATTGACTATACAAACATTAACTGCTTCTAATTGTTCACATGTGAAAATCAAACTTCAGGTAATTACACTGCATTAAGTCCTATCCTTTGTTCATTTAAACTTCATGTGTTTAGTTTAGACTTTCAGGAAATAGTAAATGGTTTTCTCATATATGAGTAAAACTTCCTAAACTATGCTCTGCAGGTATCATTTTTATTTGAAAACAATTACGATAAAGAAGTGACCTAACATTTTTACCTCATGAATTATTAGATATCTAATATAACAGTAACTCCATCAATGTAAAACATACAAGATTTATAATTTCATACTCTATTTACCAAATACTTCCCTAAATTGGTTCTATATGATTATTAAGATTTAGCCCATTGTCAGCCACCCGTCAAATGTTGATCCAATTTGTTCAGTTACTTCTGGTAATAAGATCACCAAGATCAGCTAGAATTGCTGACTAGAAAAGGATTTTTCCATAATGATAGTCAAAGGATTCATTCAGCCCCCCAAACCCAATAGTACTGATTGATCTACTGTTTTGAATATTATACAGAATTTGTTTTTTGTTCTTCTTCTTTTTGGGTAGGCATAATATGAGGGAGAGATTTAATTCCTAAAATGATAGAGGAAGAAGAGATTTTTCTTTATAGAGGTAGAATGTGATATATGGTTATCTTTGCTTTTCTTTTAGGAAATTGATACCAGAGACTGATGTACAATTTAAAATCTTGATGACAACTGATAAAAAGCCACTCAAGACAGAATTGTAAGTTCTAACTTCATTCACAGTTCTAACTTGCTGTATGATGTTGAATCGTGTTTTTCTCCCCTTAGCTGTAGAAGGAAGAAAAACTTGAACTATTTTTTTTTTTTTTACTAATGCCTTCAAAAGTGAGAGTTATAACAACTCTGACTTTACTTAGTAGGGAATAGAATATTAGTGGTTCCTGTGTTTTCACCATTCCTCCCAGAGGTCTAAAAGAAACTTGATCTGAAAATTGAAAGTAGATACTTGAAGATTTACCAAAAACTTAAATACCCATACTACAACAACAATAACAACAGAAAAACAAAAAAACAACAAAGAAGTTGAATATTATTCACTTGAGAGTACTTACAACCTCTCCCTGAGTGGAAACATTTGCAGTTAGATCTCATGAAGATAGTGCAAAGTTTATAGCTTTTAATTCAGTGATCCTCAGACTTTAGTTGTGCATAGCAATCACCCAGGAAATTGTCATAGTGCAGATTCCAGATCCTCACCTCTGGAGATTCTGATGCAAAAGCAGTGTTAGAAATGGGATCTAGCTCTGTTCTCAATAGGGGGTTTTCTGAGGGTTTTTTTAATAATTATTTTTTATATTTTTTGGCCACGCCTCACAGCATGCGGGATCTTAGTTCCCTGATCAGGGATCAAACCCGGGCCCGCTGCAGTGGAAGCACGGAATCTTAACCACTGGACCACCAGGGAAGTCCCTAAGTTTTTTTTTTAATTGAGATATAATTTACATACTATACAAATTCACCAATTAAAATGTACAATTCAAAGGGTTTTTTTTAAGTATATTCAGAGTTGTGCAACCATCAGTCCAATTTCATTCGAATATTTTCGTCACCCTGAAAGAATACCCATTACCTACTAGTAGTCAGTTCCTGACAAACACTAATCTACTTTCTCTTTAACTTGCTTATTCTGTACATTTCATATGTGTCATTTGTGTCTGGCTTCTGTCACTTAGCATTATGTATTCAAGGTTCATCCATGTTGTAGCATCTATCAGTACTTCATTCTTTTAATGCCAAGTAATATTCCATTGTGTGGATATACCACATTTTGCTTATCAGTTCAATTGATGGACATTTGTGTTGTTTCTATTTCTTGAGTATTATGAATAATGCTGCTATGAACATTCATGTTCAAGTTTCTGTATGATCATCATTTTTTTTCTAAGTGTTTTCTTTTTTAAACTAGAAAGCTTTATTAAATTGGGGAAATATTTCTAGTCATATACTCTTATAACTAGCTAACTGCTGGGCCATAAGAAAATGATGACCCATTAAAGCATTGGCTAGTGACTAGTGAGGGTTAAACGCTTTCAGAGTAATTTTTTTTAACATCTTTATTGTAGTATAATTGCTTTACAATGGTGTGTTAGTTTCTGCTTTATAACAAAGTGACTCAGCTATA
>NC_041234.1:89626913-89632290 GCF_002837175.3 Physeter macrocephalus | reverse complement strand
TGTGGTACATGACTCTTTGAATTATGGTTTTCTCAGGGTATATGCCCAGTAGTGGGATTGCTGGGTCATATGGTAGTTCTATTTTTAGTTTTTTAAGGAAACTCCATACTGTTCTCAATAGTGGCTGTATCAATTTACATTCCCACCAACAGTGTAGGAGGGTTCCTTTTTCACCACACCATTTTCAGCACTTATTGTTTCTAGATGTTTTGGTGATGGCCATTCTTTCAGAGGAACTTTGATAGAATAGTTCACATTCTGTGGTAGCTGGGAAAGACAAAACAGAGACCAAAGAAAGAATGCAACTTTTTACCCTCATTAATATAAAAAATATAGAAATGAGTGATTGCAAGAAGCAAACCAAACCTCCATAAAATGTCTGATCTCATCTGCCTTCTGACATAGTCAATAGCATAGTTTATTATAGTGGTTTTAAAGCAATAGTAGGAAAATTCAAATGCAGTTAACTTAACCAGTTCATTGTGTTAGAAAAATATCAAAATGCTTAAGAGGAAACTGATCCCTTAGAATAAGAAATGAACCTGAAAATAAAGAAATAAGAGAAGAGAATTGCTGTTATTTTTTCCCTCTCGCCCATCCTGAAAATACAGTATGCAATTCACACAAGCTCTAAGCTACACTGTGCCTTTTTACAAACTCTGCCCTCCAGCTCTTCCTTGTGTCAGCTGTGGAGTCTATGCACACTTCTCTGGGTCAAACCAGGCCTAGTTATTCAACCTTTTAAACATCCCCTTAAATGCATGAATGGACTAAATCTATGATGGGAGTCCAAATCTCATCAACATAGATTTTAATCCTAGAAGGATCTAATCACCAGGAATTTGGGCTTTATTATTTCTACTATCATTAAAAAATGATAATAAGTTTAATTTATTAGGGCTTTGTTCAACCATGTTTCATAAGTAACTGCAAAAGTCAACCATTTTAAATTTACTTTCTCCCAGTTTCTTTAACCTATTGCAAGACAGCCAGCTAGATTAACTGCGAACAAACTCCAATTTGGTTGTTTAAAAAATTAATTTTTAAAACTATCATTTTGAGTAATATTGACCAATCTTTAGGTTTTTTCACAAACCAAGTTATAGAGTTCTTTTATAGGCAAAAGTAGGCTGTGGGGATCTAAGTTTTTTTCAACTTATGAGAAATTAGAAATAAGGAAGAAAATAGCCCTGTTGATTTATCAGTCTAATAATCATCAGCACTATACCAAAGGAGACTAAGACATGCTCCTTGCCCCAAAGAGCCAATATTCCTGCTAAGGAAAGCAAGACAGATGCATGAAGGAATTCAAGAATACCATAATATATTATATTATCTCTGCCAAAGGAATTCAGACACAGAAGAGATAAACATGGGCTCAAATAGTTAAATATGACATCATGAATAAAGTAAGACTTAAGCTGGGTCTGTAGTTTGGGGAGGATCTGATCAAAATAAGGGAAGAGTAATACTAGAATGGGCAACAGTGTGAACAAAGGCTGAGCTGAAATATTTAACATAATGTGGAGTGGAGGACACTTGCTTAGAAACAAATGAAATTAGGCAGACATCCAGAAGCTGCTTTGGCAGAAACTAGGAGTGTCTCACCATAGCTGGGTGTATCTAACTGGATTTTATTCAAAGAGAGCTGTGTGACTGACCATTAAAGAAGTAGAGACCAGGAGTGGGGATATATGGAATAGGGTGTGTAAGAAACTTGCAGATGTGGCCAAGTCAATTCAAACAATAATTACCAAGTGCCTACTGTGTGCATTCCAGGCACTGGTTCAGATGTTTTAGGGGTTATAAGGATGAATAGGAGTTCCTGATCTCATGGAGTTTACATGCACATTACTATGATACCAGGAAGAAAGTAATGTTTCAAATACAAACAAAGAACAAGGGCACAGAATAAACTTAATTCTACCAGTGTAAGAGAAAAAGTGACATTTAAATTTGACATTAAAAATATTAGGCTTTTGGCATTGATTAGGGGAGTGTGTTTGTTCAAGGTAGAGGAACCAACAGGGGCAATGGAGTAAAGTAGGATGTGTTTTGGGAAAAGCAAGAAGTTCAGCAAGTAAGGAAAGCAGAGTGCATAGAAGAAGAGTATAGGGATGTGTCAATGCTGAAATGGTCGGTTAGGGCCATAGGGACGGGAAAAAAGAAAGGAATTTAGACTTAGCAGATGATTTGTAGCCACTGTAAGTTCTTGAGGGGAGACTGAATTGGTGTTCTCATATTTACTGTGTCTACTATATGAAAATCCATGAAAAGAGTGTGTACGAGTGGGTACTCTGGTAGCAGTATACAAAACAAATCTGAAAGCGGATGATATTGAGGTCAGGATGGTCAACTAGGAAGAAGACTATTATAGTAATCTAAAGGTAAAGAGATGAGGGAAGAATAATGGAAGGGGAAAAAAGAGATAGGAATCAATACATCAGACACATCTCAAAGAAAACTGTATAATACTTGCTGGCTAACTGTGCATGTGGATGGTATAAAGTAGATGCAGGAGCTACAGATACCTGATGTATGGAAACCCAGTGATTAGGAAACTTGATTTTAACTGGCAAATACAGAAATTATATCGCAAGAATAAACTGAATCGTGGTGGCTGATTACCATGGTTTTTATTTATAGTTCATTTGAGGCATCAGGTGACCAGTACTCCATTGGCTTACTCAGAATGAAACATGGATCTGGGAGATAATTGAAGCCATGAGATTAAGTGAGCTTATGGAGAATGGGGGAAGGAAGGAAATAAACATTTTTTGAATGCCTACTGTGTTCCAAACAATGAATGAGAAGAAAAAAGAAGAGTGAAGAAGAGAGTCTTGGGGAAAAGTCCAAAGTTAAGGGTCAGAAAAGGGGTCAGCAAACAAGAAGGACTAAAAATTCTCAAAAGTGTAGAAAGGTAATATAATATGCACACAATGCTGCCTCTGAAAACAAAGAAGAACAATTTTAAGAAGACAGGGAAGGATTAAATAGTTTGAGTATTCAGAAAGATGAAAAATGGAAATAAAAGCCTTGCGTTTTGTGAGGATCCTTGGTGACATTTAATTCACTTGTATTCCACAAATATTTCTTGTGCATCTACTATGTACTTAGCACCAGAGGCCTGGAAACAGCCTCATGGAGATTGTAGTCTGGAAGAAGAAAAATAAGTAAACTGTCAATTACAAGGCAATCTGTTATGTTCAACATAGGGGAGACATAGGGTACTAATGTAGCACATAAGGAGGGCCACCTATCCCAGACCTGAGGATTCTGGAAGGCTTTTTAAGAGGAAGTAATGTTTAAACTGGTACCTACAGGACAAGTTGGAATTAGCTAAATGAGAAGGAAGGGTGTGATCCAAGAAAGAAACACCCAATGTGGTAATCCAGAGAGAAGAGAAAGTATGACCACTCAAGCAACTGAAAGAAGTAGTGGTCCAAGTGGGTGATTTTGTAGAACTATTGTTGAAGAGGTTAGCAGGGGCCAGATAATGAAGGATGTTATAGAGCCATGTCAAAGACTTTAAATTCAATCCAAATTGGTACTGGGAAGGTGCTGAAGGGTTTAAGCAGGAGAATGATACAATAAAATTTGAGTTTGAGAAAGATCCCTCTGACTGAATGTGCACAGTGGCAAGATCAAGGTCAGGTTGACCAATTATGAGGCTGTTGTAACAGTTTAAGAGAGAGTTGATTCACTTTGTTATAAAGCAGAAACTAACACACCATTGTAAAGCAATTATACTCCAATAAAGATGTTAAAAAAAAAAGAGAGAGTTGATGGTGTCAGTAAAGATGGAGAGGAGTAGGTAGATTCAATAAATATGTAGGAGGTAGAATTGACAGTTCTTGGTAATTAGTTGGTAGTGGGAGGTTTTAGGAGAGAGAAGAGCCAAGGATGACATCAACATTTTTGGCTTGGACAACTGAGTAAATGCTGATATAGGAAACACTTGTGGAGGAGTAGTTTTGAGAATAGAATATAATGAATTCAGTTTTGTTCATGTTGATTTTGAGGTACCCACTAGACATCCTGGTGGAGGTATATAGTAGGCAGTTGGCTAAATGTATCTCAAGTTCAGGAGAGATTTAATTCAGAGAGAGAGAGAGATTTTAGGGACAACAACAAGTAGTTGGTAGTTGAATCCACGAGAGAAAATGAAGTTTCTCTTGGTGAGGGTAGGGCAGGTTGGTGTTGAGTGTTGAGAAGAGAAGATGTCTGAGGACAAAACACTGAGCAATGTAAAGGTTTAAGGGGTGGGCAAGCAAAGAAGGTCCGATAAAAGAAACTGAGGAGGAAGTGTGTGGGAGGCTCAGCAAAGAAATAAGACTGCAATTTCAGAAGGCAGTAGCTTTTCTAATGGAGGAAACCTATTTTATTTGATGATGGAGGGAAAAGGAGCCAATGGAGAAGAATAAAGTAAAAATGTGGCTAAAGAGAAGATAAATGCTAGAGCACGGTCTTTCTGGAAACAGTAGCAGAGGAGTGAAGACTCGTAGAGGAAAGAAACTTCTTTTAATTTTTTTTTGTGTGTGTGTGTGGCTGTGTTGGTTCTTCGTTGCTGCGGGCGGGCTTTCTCTAATTGTGGCGAGCAGGAGCTACTCTTCACTGCGGTGAGCGGGCTTCTCACTGCGGTGGCTTCTCTTGTTGCAGAGCACGGGCTACAGTAGTTGCGGTGTGTGGGCTCAGTAGCTGTGGCTTGTGGGCTCTAGAGCACAGGCTCAGTAGTTGTGGCGCACAGGCTTAAGTTGCTCCGCAGCATGTGGGATCTTTCCGGACCAGGGCTTGAACCTGTGTCCCTTGCATTGGCAGGTGGATTCTTAGCCACTGAGCCACCAGGGAAGTCTCCCCTTCTTCTTTTAGTAAGAACAAGAATGACAGGAAAAAGAGTTGAGAAAGGAGATGGGCTATTGGTAGCAAAGGAGGCATGTATCAGATTGCCATAATTTATCAGTGAAGTAGGATTGAGGTTTCTGCAGAGCACATGTGTCATGAGAGGGGAAATAAATTAGTTGGAAGAAAGGATTGTGCCTTAAATGCCTTAAAGTTGAAAATTTCACCATTCCTGACAAATATTCACTTATAATGTAGCTATTTTTAAGTAGTTTGTGAATGTTTAAATGGTTGAATAACACATCAATAAATCTAAAAGATCTTAGACTTGCAGGATGACTAGGTGCAAGAGATGTGAGGCTGGAAAGTGATATTTTCCAATATTTCTCTTAGCGGAGCAAGACTGGCTTACACAGCCTAAAAGAGTAAGTCTGAGAGGATATTCTCAGATAGAATTAAATATACTGACTCCCTTTTTTTTTTTTGCGTTACGCGGGCCTCTCACTGTTGTGGCCTCTCCCGTTGCGGGGCACAGGCT
>NC_041234.1:89623689-89626849 GCF_002837175.3 Physeter macrocephalus | reverse complement strand
GACGCGCAGGCTCGGCGGCCATGGCTCACGGGCCCAGCCGCTCCGCGGCATGTGGGATCTTCCCGGACCGGGGCACGAACCCGTGTCCCCTGCATCGGCAGGCGGACTCTCAACCACTGCGCCACCAGGGAAGCCCTACTGACTCACTTTTAAGGTTCAGCATTAATAATAAGAATTCTAACTTTGATATATTAAAGTTATGTATTATATATATTAAAGTTTGATGTATTAACAATTATAATATTGTAGCTAGCACTTAATGAGTGCCTACTGTATTCCAGGTCTGACACTTATCACTTTATATTGAGTGATTCTCAACCAGGGGCATGTATTCTCCACGCCCTGCTCCCCCACCACTGCCCTGGCTCCATCCTGGGGACATCTGGCAACATCTGGAGATATTTTTGGTTGTCAAGACTTGGAGGGGTAGCTGTCGGTAGAGACCAGCAATGTTGCTGCGTAGGCTGCAATGCTTAGGACAGGCTCCCACAACAAAGCATTATGCTGCCCAAAATGTCAATAGTGCCAAGGTTGAGAAACTCTGCTTTATATTTATTATTTTGTGTAATTCTCACAACAATCCAACGAGAGAGGTATAATTTTCTCTAATATATATATTAGAGAATATATATATAAAACAGAGAATTGGGGAGGTTAAGTAAGTCGCCCAAGGTCATGTCACAATGTCCTAAGAAGCAAGACTAGATTTTGAACCCATCTGCCTGATTCCAAAGTCAATTTTTAACCACTATAAACTGTGCCACTTTGTACTCAAGATGCACGGACTAACACAAAACTCTTATATCCCTTACAAATAATTTTTTCTAAAAATGCATTTGTTAGTACACTAAAATCTGCATTCCTCTTAAATTTACCAAGGGTCCATCTGTCAACTCTAACCTTTTCCACCTGAGAACAACAGAACAGCTTTGTCCTATAGAAAACAGACTTGAGCCAGGCACATCAGACGTATAGACACCAACATGACATGTTTTGCCTCTTGTGGGAATCTTCTAATTAAAAAGAGTTTTCATATGATGGCCAGCTGCAGATCCATTCTCAAATTCTACTCAACAGCCCCATGAGCAGATGGATTCTTTCTGAGCTTTGTATTACAACTGGAATTCTGCACTGATACCATCCATCATGCAAACTACTCAAGTACCTCCTGAGAATCACTAGGCAGGAACCAAACCCCAACCAAGGTACATAAGTCCAGGTTAAGAAGTCCTTTAGTGACTGTGGGGCTTTAGTGGTTGTCTTCGGTTTGTTTTGTTTTTACTACCTTTGAGCCATTGTAACAGTGAATTTCTACTTTGTAAGACTGTGCCAACTAAATAAAACAGAATAAATTCAATTCTCCCTAGAAAGGTGTAGATTTTTACAAATAGCTTGGCCTCCATGTTGAACATTCCCCCAATTTGTGTTTCTCAGAATATGTGTGCACAAATAATTGTATGGTTCATATCCTCTTCTCTTTTTAGTGTGTCCTACTCATCCTGGTTATCTCAGTATTGCTCAGTTTTGAAACTGAAATCCTATACCCTGGGAATCCCTTCAGTCCCAGGCAACTGTTATTTTGGTTGCCCTAGATATATCCAAAGTTTAGTTATTTATGCTAGAGAATAAAACAAAATTACTAATACCATTAGTTGAGGTTCAATCAGAAGAGGGTTTGGTATCATGATTCAGCTCGGTTAATACTGATCATCATTTTTGGCTCTCACCTGCTTTTTCTCACATGATTTTTGAAAGGAAAATTCAACTAAACCCTGATATCATGTCAAAAGGTTGCTGGTGAGATTGTTCACAGGATGCCATTTGTCAATAAGCAGAGACTATCACACTATAACGCAACTGTTGTCACTTATGGCTGCATATTAACATCACCTTGGGTGAGATGGGGAAATTGGTCCAAGATGGCGGAGTAGAAGGACGTGAGCTCATTCCCTCTTGCGAGAGCACCAAAATCACAACTAAATGCTGAACAATCATCGACAGGAAGACACTGGAACTCACCAAAAATGATACCCCACATCCAAAGACTAAGGAGAAGCCCCAATGAGAAGGCAAGAGGGGCACAATCACAATAATATCAAATCCCATAACCACTGGGTGGGTGACTCACAAACTGGAGAACACTTATACCACAGAAGTCCACCCACTGGAGTGAAGGTTCTGAGCCCCACGTCAGGCTTCCCAACCTGGGGGTCTGCCAACGGGAGGAGGAATTCCCAGAGAATCAGACTTTGAAGCCTAGTGGGATTTGACTGCAGGACATCCACAGAACTGGGGGAAAAAGAGACTCCACTCTTGGAGGACACAAACTGGTGTGCACATCAGGACCCAGCAGGAAGGAGCACTGGCCCCATAGGAGACTGAACCAGATCTACCTACTAGTGTTGGAGGGTCTCCTGCAGAGGCGTGGCGTGCCTGTGGCTCACCGTGGGGACAAGGACACTGGCAACAGAAGTTCTGGGAAGTACTCCTTGGCATGAGCCCTCCCAGACACCACCATTAGCCCCAAAGAGCCTGTAGCCCCCAGACCTGGGTTGCCTCAGGTAAAACAACCAACAGGGAGGGAACTCAGCGACACCAATCAGCAGACAGTGGATTAAAGTTTTACTGAGCTCTTCCCACCAGAGCAACACCCAGCTCTACCTAACACCAGTCCCTCCCATCTGGAAACTTGTACAAGCCTCTTAGATAGCCTCATCTACCAAAGGGCAGACAGCAGAAGCAAGAAGAACTACAGTCCTGCAGCCTGTGGAACGAAGACCACATTCAAAGAAAGACAGACAAAATGAAAAGCCAGAGGACTATGTACCAGATGAAGGAACAAGACAAAACCCCAGAAAATCAACTAAATAAAGTGGAGAGAGGCAACCTTCCAGAAAAAGAATTCAGAATAATGATAGTGAAGATGATCCAGGACCTCAGAAAAAAGAAAAGAGGCAAAGATCGAGAAGATGAAAGAAATGCTTAACAAACACCTAGAAGAATTAAAGAACAAACACCTAGAAGAATTAAAGAACAAAACAGAGATGAACTACAATAACTGAAATGAAAACTACACTAGAAGGAATCAATAGCAGAATAACTGAGGCAGAAGAACGGATACGTGACCTGGAAGACAGAATGGTGGAATTCACTGCCATGG
>NC_041234.1:89621482-89623212 GCF_002837175.3 Physeter macrocephalus | reverse complement strand
CATACATATCGATAATTACCTTAAACGTGAATGGATTAAATGCTCCAACCAAAAGACACAGGCTCACTGAATGGATACAAAAACAAGACCCATATATATGCTGTCTACAAGAGACCCACTTCAGACCTAGGGACACATACAGACTGAAAGTGAGGGGATGGAACAAGATATTCCATGCAAATGGAAATCAAAAGAAAACTGGAGTAGCAAGACACATATCAGATAAAATAGACTTTAAAATAAAGAATGTGGGACTCCCCTGTGCCCCTGGTGGCACAGTGGTTGGGAATCCACCTGCCAATGCAGGGGACATGGGATCAATCCCTGGTCCGGGAAGATCCCACATGCCGCAGAGCAACTAAGCCCATACGCCACAACTACTGAACCTGCACTCTAGAGCCCGTGAGCCACAACTACGGAGCCCATGTGCCACAACTACTGAAGCCCTTGTGCCTAGGGCCCATGCTCCTCAACAAGAGAAACCACCGCAATGAAAAGCCCATGCACCGCAACGAAGAGTAGCCCCCGCTTGCTGGAACTAGAGAAAACCCGCATGCAGCAAAGCCACAATGCAGCCAAAAATAATATTTAAAAAAATAAATTGATTTTAAAAATAAAAAATAAAATAAAGAATGTTACAAGAGACAAGGAAGGATACTACATAATGATAAAGGGATCAATCCAAGAAGAAGATATAACAATTATAAATATATATGCACCCAACATAGGAGCACCTCAATACATAAGGCAAATGCTAATGGCTATAAAAGAGGAAATCGACAGTAACACAATAATAGTGGGGGACTTTAACACCTCACTTACACCAAAGGACAGATTATCCAAGCAGAAAATTAATAAGGAAACACAAGTTTTAAATGACACAATAGACCAGATAGAATTAATTAATATTTATAGGATATTCCATCCAAAAACAGCAGATTACACTTTCTTCCCAAGTGCACAGGGAACATTCTCCAGGATAGATCACATCCTGGGTCACAAACCAAGCCTCAGTAAATTTAAGAAAACTGAAATCGTATCAAGCATCTTTTCCAACCACAACGCTATGAGATTAGAAATAAATTTCAGGGAAGAAAATGTAAAAATCACAAACACATGGAGGCTAAACAATACGTTACTAAATAACCAAGAGATCACTGAAGAAATCAAAGAGGAAATCAAAAAATACCTAGAGACAAATGACAGCAAGAACACGACGATCCAAAACCTATGGGATGCAGCAAAAGCAGTTCTAAGAGGGAAGTTTATAGCAATACAATCCTACCTCAAGAAACAAGAAATTTCTCAAATAAACAATCTAACCTTACACCTAAAGGAATCAGAGAAAGAACAAACAAAATCCAAAGTTAGTAGAAGGAAAGAAATCATAAATATCAGAGCAGAAATAAATGAAATAGAAACAAGGAAAACAATAACAAAGATCAATAAAACTAAAAGCTGGTACTTTGTGAGATAAACAAAATTGATAAACCTTTAGCCAGACTCATCAAGAAAAAGAGGGAGAGGACTCAAGTTAATAAAAATAAAATGAAAAAGGAGAAGTTACAGTGGACACTGTAGAAATACAGAGCATAGTAAAAGACTACTACAAGCAACACTATGCCAATAAAATGGACAACCTGGAAGAAAAGGACAAATTCTTAGAAAGGTATATCCTTCCAAGACTGAACCAGGAAGAAATAGAAAATATGAACAGACCAATCACAAGT
>NC_041234.1:89619503-89620987 GCF_002837175.3 Physeter macrocephalus | reverse complement strand
AAAGGAATACAAACTGGAAAAGAAGAAGTAAAACTGTCACTGTTTGCAGATGACCTGATACTATACATAGAGAATCCTAAAGATGCCATTAGAAAACTACTAGAGCTAATCGATGAATTTGGTAAAGATGCAGGATACAAAATTAATACACAGAAATCACTTGCATGCCTATACACTAACAATGAAAAACCAGAAAGAGAAATTAAGGAAACAATCCCATTCACCAGTGCAACAAAAAGAATAAAATACCTAGGAATAAACTTACCTAAGGAGATAATACAAAGCTACAGTAATCAAGGCAGTATGGTACTGGCACAAAAACAGAAATATAGATCAGTGGAACAGAATAGAAAGCCCAGAGATAAACCCACGCACCTATGGTCAACTAATCTCTGACAAAGGAGGCAAGGATATACAATGGAGAAAAGACAGTCTCTTCAATAAATGGTGCTGGGAAAACCGGACAGCTACATTTAAAAGAATGAAATTAGAGCACTCCCTAACACCATACACAAAATAAACTCAAAATGGATTAAAGACCTAAATGTAAGACTGGATACTATAAAATTCTTTGAGGAAAACATAGGAAGATCACTCTTTGACATAAATCACAGCAAGATCTTTTTCGTTACACCTCCTAGAGTAAAACTACTGAGCCTGCACTCTACAGCCTGTGAGCCACAACTACTGAGCCTGTGTGCCGCAACTACTGAAGCCCATGTGCCTAGAGCCCATGCGCCACAACAAGAGAAGACACAGCAATGAGAAGCCCACGCACCACAACGAAGAGTAGCCCCCTCTCTCTGCAACTAGAGAAAGCCCACGTACAGCAACAGAGACCCAGTGCAGCCAAAAATAAATTAAAAATAAATAAATAAATTTATAAAAAACAAACAAAAAAACAAAACGAAAAGACACATGCACTCCAATGTTCATTGCAGCACTATTTACAATAGCCAGGTCATGGAAGCAACCTAAGTGCCCACTGACAGATGAATGGATAAAGAAGATGTGGTACATATATAGAATGGACTATTACTCAGCCATAAAGAGGAACAAAATTGGGTCATTTGTAGAGACTGTCATGCAGAGTGAAGTAAGTCAGAAAGAGGAAAACAAATATCGTATGTTATCGCATATATGTAGAATCTAGAAAAATGGTACAGATGAACTGGTTTGCAAAGCAGAAACAGAGACACAGATGTAGAGAACAAATGTATGGAAATGGGCAGAAGGCCTAAATAGACATTTCTCCAGAGAAGACATACAGATGGCCAAGAGACACATGAAAAGCTGCTTAACATCACTAATTATTAAAGAAATGCAAATCAAAACTAACTCACACTGGTTAGAATGGGCATCATCAGAAAATCTACAAACAACAAATGCTGGAGAGTGTGTGGAGAAAAGGGAACCTTCTTGCACTGTTGGTGGGAATGTAAATTGATACAGCCACTATGGAGAACAGTATGGAGGTTCCTTCA